>NW_027459301.1:0-150000 GCF_050624435.1 Tenrec ecaudatus | reverse complement strand
AGTTAATATCTTTCCCTTGAAGATAATAAATTTTGTCCCCAACCCTTTTCAGCTAAAGCCTCCTGAACCTCTGTCCTTGGGGGCCTAAAGTTCCCCCATCCTGTCCCCTGGAGGCAACGGGTTGTACTCCACAAATGGCCTTACCTGAGCGTGCCCATACGGTCCCCTGATGCTAGATGCTGCCCGTTGGGGCTGATGCACATAGAGCGGATGCCCACATGGGGGTCCATCAGGGACCCATCGGCTTTGTCTCCCCCAGGCAGCTCGGTGTCCAGCAGGGCCAGCATGTTCCCATCCATATAGATGATCTTAATGAGGTACTAGTGAAACAGGTCAGGAGAAGAGGTGGGTGAGGAAGGCCTGACACAGGACACCTGTCAGGGAGAGCAATGCGGGCCAAGAGGACATCCTTGTCAGAGTTTGGCCAAACAACATCTGGAACAGTCTGGTCTGGAGACCCAGATCCTGAGACTGTGGTGTGGGGGCACCAGGCTCACGTGGCTGAGGATGTTTCGGTGCAGGGTGGAGCCATGCACCCCAGAGCTCTCTGTATTCCACAGGCGGATGGTGCTGTCAGAAGAGAAGGTGATAAAGGAGCTCGGGGCAGGCAGGCCTGTTGACTGTCCTTCACCTCAGGGTAGACCTGGAGGAGCACAAGGACAAGAGGGACCCGGGTCAGACCTTGGCTGCCCACAGAGATGGGACGGAATGAGAGTAGAGAAAAGGCTGGTCAAGACTTAGCCCCAGGCTTATCCCATAGCAAGCAAGTCATAATGATTAGCTCTTGTCTTTAACAAGTAAAGGAATATACATTAACCAAGCACCTAGTAAGTACTAGGCATTCTAAATCTCCCACTTACATTGTCTCCTTTTCGTAAAACTCAAATGCATCAGGTATGTCATTTCACAATTGCAGAAACTAAGGTTTGGTCAAGTTCAGGAACATGTCCAAAGAGGCCAAGCTAAGACTGCACAGGGGCATACTGAAAAACGTCTGAGATGAGTCAGCACTAATATCCCCTCGCATCCTCAGAGCCAATTAACAGATACGAAGGGACCCAGGGGCACTGCTGGGGGAGCAAGGGTGCTGGAGGAAACAAATTCCACACTTGAGGAACCCCAGCTCCTAATGGTAGCCCAGGAAACACGGTCAGTCTCAGCAGACCTGGCCCACGTACCTCTACACTCCAGATGCAGGAGGAATGATACAGAGCTGAATACACCTTGCCCACTTTCTTGGGGTCCTTCACATCCCAGACATAAGTACTATGGTCATTGTACACACAAGACAGCCACTGATTTGCAGGATCAAAGGTCAAGGCGATGGTGTCCCGATACTTCGCATTGGCCACTCCAGCGAAAAGGCGACTGAGGAAAGAGGGGAGCGGGGTGTCCTGGGCAGACAGGGCAAACTGGTGAGTGAGCGCTAATGAAATGGGGTACTAAAGGGAGGAGCAGCAGGTTGGCCAGCAGTCACTGGAGAAAGAACGCAGCAGGTGGCCTGGCATTCCTTGCCATGGGGCTCTCCAAAAGAACACAAGCTATTTCATAGCCCCCAACGTCAGGCAGGGACAGTGTGTGGCCGTGATGCAGCCAAGCAGATGTCAGGCCCTTCTAGACTCACGTCAGAGGACAAGGAAGGGCACTGTGCAAACCACAATCATGGTCATATATCATTTCCTGCCAATTGCAGATTTAGCCCCCTCCTGCCCTGAAAGAGAAATTAATATACCCTACTGCAGAACTGCCCCGCTTCCTGACAGCACTGAATCCAGAGCAAAACTTCACTTCCTGCAATCACCCAACCCAAGGCCCGAGGCTACAATAAGACCCTCCTACCGCAGCTGCTACCCAGGACCACCCTGAGGGAGAAAGGCCTGCTCCGTCAGGTTTCCAGTCTCTCTCAGAATCCCTAAGGAACTGCCCGTCTGTCCTAGCTGTGGTCTTTACAGGACAATGCATTACCACACTGCAGACTCAGATTACCACGGTTGCCCACAGTGAGCAACAAATGCTAAAGGACCCACCTGTGCTTGACTGCAAGGGTCTTCCCAGAGGTCTATGTGTGCCCTCCTCTCCTTGCAGTATGCCAGGGATGGCCTGGCACAGAGTGGGGCTCTGACAGGACTCAGGGGCCCACCCACACCGCTCACCTGGCCTCTGTGATGCTGGCAATGTCTGTCCCCAGGGCATGGGGCCGGGGCAGCGTGCTGAGGAAGTGCAGGTTGGAGGGGTTGAAAAGGCGCACGGTGCCATCAGCACAGCCACAGAAGATGTAGTCCTGGCTCACCGAGATGCAGTGGGCCACTGTGGTCTGTGAGCACAGAAGCCCCAGTCAGCAAGGGCGTCTGCCCACTCCTTCACCCGACACCTCAACAGCCATGAGCCAAGAGGCAAGGACAAGCGCAAGGCAGGCCAGCTGCCCTGGCTGGAGCCCCTCAATGCCCCTCCCTCTAACAGCAGCTGGCCAGAGGGCTCACAGCCCCGTGCAATTAGGGGGAAGGAGTCAGCAAGCCTTATAAGGCACCTGAGGTTTGGGCAAAGACACACCCAGAAAAGGCCGGCCAAGAGAAAGGCAGCAGAGGCAGCGTACAGGGCCAGCACACTTACTGTGATGCTGTCTGTGTGCTGAGCAGAAGAGGAAAGCAGAGGAAGAGGCAGAGACAGAGAGCACGAGCGAGCAGAGAGGTTCCCAAACACCTTCCTCCGCCTGGGGCCTCCCCCAGCGTGCATGCAGACTCAGGTGCCCCGGAGCCCGGAGGTGACAGACGGGAGGGTGCCAACAAAGCATTCACTTACCCTTAGCTCCAACCACTTGTCCAACAGTCGCCGGTCACTGAACTCGCACAGCTGCCCTGAGGATGTGATACACAGGCTACTTCAGTGAACAGGTTGTTCCGCAGGTTCCCCAAGCAGCCCAGAGCGGCCCAGCAGGGGCACAGTGGCATTCACCTGTGGAGACCCACCACAGGTGCCACCCACCCACCCTGCAGGCTATCCCCTGGAAAGCAGGCCCTGGGGAGAGAGGGAGAAGGCTTCCCTTGCAGATTGACATAGCACCTGGCCCAGCTGAGACTTCCAAGGGGCTTTTGAGCATGCAGAAGGGGGCGCAGGTGGAACAGATCTGAGCAGACCCCACCCTAGTGGCTACTTGCTGCCTCACCTTTGAGGTCTTGCTGTCATCGAGGTACCAGAATTTGATGTGCCGGTTGCCTGCAGTGACAAAGTAGCTTCAGTCCTCAGAGAAGGATGCTGCTGTCACCCAACTAGACACCTTGTTGGAAGCGACTACAATGTTTTTCTGGAGAGAAAGTCAAGGGAAATCAAGGCTCTGCTTCTAGGAGCTGAGGGAAAAGAAACTTACACACTGAAGTAGGTTAGACAAGCTGTGAACTTGACCTCTCCTTCTGCCCCTTCTTCAGCATCCTAGATACCCAGTTGCTCCTTTCTGCTCAGAGTTCTCTAGAAAGGGACTAAGGCCAGCAGGCGGAAGTGAAGGCCACCGGTCAGCAATTTCTTGGCTCCCCTCCTGGCCCCGCCTGTCCTGAGGCCAGCAGCCCACTCACCTTCCAGGCCCAGACATTGACGATCATGTCATGCTGGTAGCCCACTGAGAAAATGTACTTGGCGCTGGGTGAGAAAGCCACACATGCCACACCATACTTATGCTCCTGAAGCTCCACCACCTGGCTGCGCTCCGACACATCCCATACCCGCACAGCAGGCATGTGTCCACTCTGCAGGGACCTAAAATCCCGAAGTAAAGGCCAGAGGCTGCCAGCTCCCTCCCCATCCATGGAGGCCTGGCCCTCCCAGCCACTGGAAAAGAGCCTGCATAAAAATGAAGGACACCTAACCTAATGCGCCTGCACATGAATCAAGGACACCCCCGGAGGGAATGTGATCAGTGTTGGGGAACAGGGACTCTCAGGGACGGGCTCCTGGCGTGATTTGGATGGGCAAGAACCACCACTCCTGCGGTTTGCTCTCACAGCCTCACAGGGCAAGTCTATGGGAGGGCAGTCCTGTTCCACACTGTGACCAGCAGGGGGACTCCAGGGATAAGGAATGTTTTAAGGAGGTGTTTTCCAAAATGTGGTTCCCAAATTGGCAGCTTCAGCCTCACCGGGAATTACTTGTTAGCATTGCAAACTGAAGAGAGCCACCCAAGACCTGCAGAACCCCAGAGCCAGCAGTCTGTACTAAGGGGTGACCATGACACTTCTGATGCAGGCTACCGCCTAAGAACACTGCTCTAGGGCAGACCAAACACCCAAAGTGGACACCAGTACAGAAAGTCAAAATTGGCACCAGTCCTATGCGGGCAGCAGGCTGTCACTCTCTGCTAAGGCCAGGCCACCCCCTCTGCAGTGCCTGAGCGTCCTTCCTCACTCATCTCACTGGTGACCAGGTACTTGCCATCAGGAGAGAAGGCAACGGCAGTGATGGTTTTCCTGAAAGGAATCGGGCAGGCTCAAGAGGGGCACTGGCAGCCTGGCCCAGGTCTGACCTCTCACAGTCCCCTCTCAAAACAAGGGTAGCAAACCCGCCGTCCCTGTGCTGCTTCCCTCGCATGCCTGGGGCCCAACAGGGCCCAATGCCACAGAGAAGCAGGTGGCACCCCTCTGGCCGTCCCTGGGGAAAGGTGGCACTCCCCAAAGCCCCAGAGCGCATTTACCTGGAGCTGTTGAGGATGTGGTGCTGCTTGTTTTTCTGGGGGTTGAAGAGCACAACCACACACCTTGGGAGAGGGAGAGGGAGAGGGAGAGGGAGAGGGAGAGTGGAGCACAGACTTAGCACCCCACCTCAGCGGCCCAGCCCAGAGGACCCCACGTTGCCAGAGTGCAGCTGGCTTCTGACAGCACTCTTCTGCCTTTCTCCCCTTCTGTAGCCCCACACGGCGCAAGGTCCTGTAGGGAGCCCTGCTTGCCCAGTGCTCTGTGCACCAGCACCGTCGGGACATGCCCCATAGCGATGGGGTGGCCGGTCTTCCCAGAGCTCTTGTCCCTACCCCAGGGCAGAGGGCAGAGAGAAGGATGCACATGATTTGGGTAAGAACAGGCCTCAGCTGTGGCCTTGTTTACAGACCTGGTTTCCAGGAGAGAGTGGGATCTCTCATGTCTGCACCCATGTGTGTACTTGGCAAGAGCTAGCCCACCACATGTTGGATGAGGAAGCAAGTGGAAGGTCAGGGCCCAGGGCCAGGCCTGCAGGGAGACTAAGTGGGATGGAGGGGCAGAAAACTGCCTGAGGGAGGGAACTTCATGGAGTTGCTGGCCCACGTCAGACTCTTTAGCCCAAAGAGCCTGAGCAGCGCCATTCTTACAGCCTCCAGGCTCCCTCTCCAGTCAGGCAGCAAGGCTGGGTGAGATTGGATGGAGACTGAAATTCAAGAGTGAACTCGAGAGAGGGAGGCAGGTAAGAGTCAGGGACAAGGACCTGGGAGCCAACAGCTCGCCAGTGTCTCAGGGGCCGTGGCGCTCAGCAGGTTTAGGCCCTCTGCCCAGCTGTCCCCTCTCTTCATTAGCGCTATGCCTACTAATTGCTATTAGCTGGCCACAGCAAGCCTGGAACCTGCTCCCCCAGGTAAGGGGGTCGACTGGGTAGATGGGGGAGAGACTCAGTAGAAGGCTACTTGTCCCAACCCTGCCTTTTACAACAGGAAGCAGACCGCAGGACCCGCATCGGGACCCCACTGCTTGCAGATGGGAGCAGGAGGTGCCGCACAGGGCTTGGTCTCTGCTGCAGACAGAGGCCTCCGGCTCGGCTCAATGAGCCAGTTCGCTATGCAAATTCCACTGTCAACTAGGGATTCTGGGATCTTGGAGGTACACCAGGTAAGCTCACAGCTGGCTACCAGGCTGATTGACAGCCTTAGAAGCCTGAGCAACACCCTCTTCTCCTCAGAGCCCCTCCCCTCCAATCCTTTTTCACCCTCTTTTTCTTTGTTCTCTTTTTTATCCCCTTTCTCTCTTTAAACCGATTTGAAGACCGCTGCTCTCCACATTCCTTGAATGAGAAAAACAAGATGACCTTAGAAACACGCAGACACACACCTGCCCAGTTGCTCTGAAGGAGAGTCTAATATATGGGACTGGCCTAACTCCTCTAAAACAGAGCTGCCTGCACAGAGGATGAAAGGAAGGTGTTCAAACACTCAACCACATTCACTGTCACTGAGTCGATTCTGACTCACAGTGACCCCACAGAACACAGCAAAACCGCCCCTGTGGGTTTCCGATACGAACTATCTAGGGGACCAGAAAGTGTCATCTTTCTCCTTTGGAGTGCCTGGTGGGGCCTAGCTGCTGTCCTTGCCGTTAGAACCCCAACACAGAACCATGACACCCTCAGGTATCTGGGAGTCCAAAATTGAGAGATAAGGACCACTAAGGAACAGAGCCAGGGCTCACAAACAGGGCTTCTGATTTCGGGTCCTTTTTACACACACACACACACACACACACACACACTCACACTCACACTCAAACGCATACCCATACCCTTGCAGAATCTCTGGAAGGCGTCTGACATCATGTCCTTTTTACACACACACACACACACACACACACACTTGCTGAATCTCTGGAGGGCTTCTGAATTCGTGTCCTTTTTACACACACACACACACACACACACACACATACACCCACCTTTGCAGAATCTATAGAGGCTTCTGACTTGATGTCCTTTTTATACACACACATACACCCTTGCAAAATCTATGGAAAGCTTCTGACTTAGTGTCCTTTTTACACACACACACACACACACACACACACACACACATCCTTGCAGAATGTCTAGAGGGATTCTGACTTCGTGTCCTTTTTACACACACACACACACACACACACACACACGAAGAATCTCTGGAGGCCTTCTGACTTCATAACTTTTTACACACACATACACTCACACAAGCACCTTTGCAGATTCTCTGGAGTACTTCTGACTTCGTGTCTTTTTAAACACACACACACACAAAGACACACCCTTGCAGGATCTCTAGAGTGCTTCTGACTTGGTGTCCTTTATACACACACACACACACACATACACCCTTCCAGAATCTCTACAAGGATTCTGACTTCATGTCCTTTTTACACACACACACACACCAAATTCATTCTCTTGCAAAATCTCTGCAGTCCTTCTGACTTCATGTCCTTTTAAAACACACACACACACACACACACACACATACACTTGTAGAATTCTGGGGCTACCTAAGCCTTAGAGCTAGGGCTCCCCAGGCCTGGGGCTCCCTAAGCCTTAGGGCTAGGGCTCCCCAGGCCTGGGGCTAAATAAGCCTTAAGGCTAGTGCTCCCCAGGCCTGGGGCTCCCTAGACTATGGCTCCCTAGGCTTGGGGCTCCCTAAGCCTTAGGGCTAGGGCTCCCCAGGCCTGGGGCTCTTTAAGCCTATGGCTCCCCAGGCCTGGGACACCCTAAGCCTTAGGGCTACTGCTCCCCACACCTGGGGCTCCCTATGCCTTGGGCTCCCTAAGCCTTAGGGCTAGGGTTCCCCAGGCCGGGGGCTCCCTAAGCCGAGGGCTCCCCAGGCCTGGGGCTCCCTAAGCCTAGGCTCCCAGGCCTGGGGCTCCCTTAGCCTAGGGCTTCCCAGGCCTGGGATTCCCCAAGCATAGGGCTCCCCAAGGCCTGGGGCCCCCTAAGCCTAGGGCTCCCCAGGCCTGGGGCTCCCTGAGTTTAGGGCTCCGCAGGCCTGCGGCTCCCTAAGCCTTAAGACTAGGGCTCCCCTGGCCTGGGGCTCCCTGAACGTAGGGCTCCCCAGGCCTGGGGCTCCCTAAGCCTTAGGGCTAGGGCTACCCTGGCCTGGGGCTACCTGAGACTAGGGCTCCCCACCTGGGGCTACCTAAGCCTTAGGGCTAGGGCTCCCCAGGCCTAGGGCTCCCTAAGACTAGGGCTCCCCATGCCTGGGCTTCCCTAAGCCTGGGGCTCCCTAAGCCTAGGGCTAGGGCACCCCAGGCCTGGGGCTCCCTAAGCCTTAGGGCTAGGGCTCCCCAGGCCTAGGGCTCCCTAAGACTAGGGCTCCCCAGGCCTGGGGCTCCCTAAGCCTTAGGGCTAGGGCTCCCCAGGTTGGGGCTCCCTAAGCCTAGGGCTCCCCAGGCCTGGGGCTCCCTAAGCCTAGGGCTCTCCAGGCCTGGGGCTCCCTAAGCCTAGGGCTCCCCAGGCCTGGGGCTCCCTAAGCCTTGGGCTCCCCAGGCCTGGGGCTCCCTAAGCTTAGGGCTCCCCAGGCCTGGAGCTCCCTAAGCCTAAAGCTCCCAGGTGTGGGGTTCCCTTAGCCTAGGGCTCCCCATGGCCTGGTACCCCCTAAGCCTGGGGCTCCCCAGGCCTGGAGCTCCCTGAGCCTAGGGCTCCCCAGGACTGGGGCTCCATAAGCCTTAGGGCTAGGGCTCCCCACGCCTGGAGCTCACTAAGCATAGGGCTCCACAGGCCTGGCGCTCCCTAAGCTTTAGGGCTAGGAATTCCCAGGCCCGGGGCTCCATAGCTTAGGGCTTCCCAGGCTTGGGGCTCCCTATGCTTTAGGGCTAGGGCTTCCCAGGCCTGGGGTTCCTTAAGCCTAAGGCTCCCCAGGCCTGGGGCTCCCTAGCTTTAGGTCTAGGGGTCCCCAGGCCTGGGGCTCCCTAAGCCTAGGGCTCCCCAAACCTGGAGCTCCCTAAGCCTAGGGCTCCCCAGGCCTGGTGCTCCATAAGCCTAAGGCTCCCCAGGTCTGCGTCTCCCTTTGCCTAGGGCTCCTCAGGCCTGGGGCTCCCAAAGCCTAGGGCTCCCCAAGGCCTGGAGCCCCCTAAGCCTAGGGCTCCCCAGGCCTGGGGCTCGCTGCGCCTAGGGCTCCCCAGGCCTGGGGCTCCCTAAGACATATGGCCAGGGCTCCCCAAGCTTGCGGCTCCCTGAACCTAGGTCTCCCCAAGCCTGGGGCACCATAAGCTTTTGGGCTAGGGATCCCCAGGCTGGGGCTCCTGAGCCTAAGGCTCCCCATGCCTGGGGCTCCTTTAGCCGTAGGGCTATCGCTCCCCATGCTGGGGCTTCCAGAGCCTAGGACTCCCCAGGCCTAGGCCTCCCTAAGCCTTAGGGCTAGGGCTCTCCAGGCCTGGGGCTCCCTAAGCCTTAGGGCTAGGGTTCCCAAGGCCTGGGGCTCCCTAAGCCTAGGGATCCCCAGGTCTGCGTCTCCCTTAGCCTAGGGCTCCTCAGGCCTGTGGCTCCCTAAGCCTAGGGATCCCCAAGGCCTGGGGCCCCCTAAGCCTAGGGCTCCCCAGGCCTGGGGCTCCCTGAGCCTAGGGCTCCCCAAGACAGGGGCTCCCTAAGACATTGGGCTTGGGCTCCCCAGGCCTGGGGCTACCTGAGCCTAGGGCTCCCCAGGTCTGGGACTCCCTAAGCTTTAGGGCTAGGGCTCCCCAGTCTGGGGCTCCCCGAGCCTAAGGCTCCCCAGGCCTGGGGCTCCCTGAGCATAGGGCTCCCCAGGCCTGGGGCTCCCTAAGCCTAAGGGCTAGGGCTCCCCAGGCCAGGGGCTCCCTGAGCCTAGAGCTCCCAAGGCCTGGGGCTCATTGAACCTAGGGCTCCCCAAGACAGGGGCTCCCTAAGACATAGGGCTTGGGCTCCCCAGTCTGGGGCTCCCTGAGCCAAGGGCTCCCCAGGCCTGGGGCTCCCAAAGCCTTAGGGCTAGGGCTCCCCTGGTCTGGGGATCACTGATCCTAGGGCTCCATAGTCCTGGGGCTCCCTGAGCCTAGGGCTCCCCAAGCCTGGGGCTCCCTAAGCCTAAGGGCTAGGGCTCCCCAGGCCTGGGGCTCTCTAAGCATAGGGCTCCCCATGCCTGGGGCTCCATAAACCTTAGGGCTAGGGCACCCCAGGCCTGGGGCTCCCTAAGATTTAGGGCTAGGGCTCCCCAGGCCTGGGGCTCCCTAAGACTTAGGGTTAGGGCTCCCCAGGCCTGGAGCTCCCTAGGTCTTGGGCTCCCCAGGCCTGGGGCTCCCTAAGCCTAGAGATCCCGAGACCTGGGGCTCCCTAAGCCTAGGGCTCCCCAGGCCTGTGGCTCCCAAAGGCTAGGGCTCCCCAGGCCTGGGGCTCCCTAAGTCTAGGACTCCCCAGGCCTGGGGCTCCCTAAACCTTAGGGCTAGGGAACCCCAGGCCTGGGGCTCCCTAAGACTTAGGGCTAGGGCTCCCCAGGCCTGGGGCTCCCTAAGACTTAGGGCTAGGACTCCCCAGGCCTGGGGCTCCCTAGGTATTGGGCTCCCCAGGCCTGGGGCTCCCTAAGCCTAGAGATCCTGAGACCTGGGGCTCCCTAAGCCTAGGGCTCCCCAGGCCTGTGGCTCCCAAAGGTTAGGGCTCCCCAGGCCTGGGGCTCCCTAAGCCTAGGGCTCCCCAGGCCTGGGGCTCCCTAAGCCTAGGGCTCCCCAGGCTTCGGCTCCCTAAGCCAAGGGCTCCCTAGGCCTGGGGCTCCCTAAGCCTAGGTCTACCTAAGCCTGGGGCTCCACAGGCTTGGGGCTACCTAAGCCTAGGCTCCCCAGGCCTGGGACTCCCTAAGCCTAGGGCTCCCCAGGCCTGGGGCTCCCTGAGCCTAGGGCTCCCCAGGCCTGTTGCGCCCTAAGCCTTAGGGCTAGGGCTCACCAGGCTTGGGCTCCCTAAGCTTTAGTGCTAGGGCTCCCGAGGTCTGGGGCTCCCTAAGCCTGGGGCTCCCTAGCCTAGGGCTCCCAGGATTGGGGCTCACTAAGCCTTAGGGCTAGGGCTCCCCAGGCCTGGGGCCCCCTAAGCCTAGAGTACCCCAGGCTGGGGTTCACAGAGCCTAGGGCTCCCCAGGCCTGGGGCCCCCTAAGCCTTAGGGCTAGGGCTCACCAAGTTTGGGGCTCCCTAAGCTTTAGGGCTAGGGCTCCCCAGGCCTGGGGCTCCCTAAGCCGAAACGCTAGGGCTCCCCAGGCCTGGGGTCCACTAAGTCTTAGGGCTAGGGCTCCCCAAGCCTGGGGCTCCCTAAGCCTAGGGATCCCCAGGCCTGCGGCACCCTAAGCCTAGGGCTCCCCAGACCTGGGGCTCCCTAAGCCTAAGGCTCCTCAGGCCTCGGGCTCCCTAGGCCTAGGGCTCCCCAGGCTGGGTCTCCCTAAGCCAAGGGCTGCCCAGGCGTGGGGCT
Organism: Tenrec ecaudatus; assembly: GCF_050624435.1. Classification (NCBI taxonomy): domain Eukaryota; kingdom Metazoa; phylum Chordata; class Mammalia; order Afrosoricida; family Tenrecidae; genus Tenrec; species Tenrec ecaudatus. Next base: position 138,863 of record NW_027459301.1, on the reverse strand, counting down.
CCCTAAGCCGAGGGCTCCACAGTGTGGGGCTCCCTAAGCCTTGGGCTCCCCAGCCTGGGGATCCCTAAGACTTAGGGCTCCCCAGGCATTCGGCTCCCTAAGCCTAAGGCTCCCCAGGCCTGGGGCTCCCTAAACTTTAGGGCTAGGGCTACCCTGGCCTGGGGCTCTCTAAGCCTAGGGCTCCACAGGCCTGGGGCTCCCTAAGCCTAAGGCTCCCCAGGCTGGGGCTCCCTTAGGCTAGGGCTCCGCAGGCCTGGGGTTCCCAAAGCCTAGGGCTCCCCAAGGCGTGGGTCCCCCTAAGTCTAGGGCTCCCCTGGCCTGGGGCTCCCTAAAGCTTAGGGCTAGGGCTCCCCAGGCCTGGGGCTCCTAAGCATAGGGCTCCCCATTCCTGGGGCTGCCTAAACTTTAGGGCTAGGTCTCCCCAGGCCTGGGGCTCCCTTAGCCTAGGGCTCCACAGGCCTTAGGTTCCCAAAGCCTAGGGCTCGCCTGGCCTGGGGCTCCCTAAGCCTTAGGGCTAGTGCTCCCCAGGCCTGGGGCTCTCTAAGCATAGGGCTCCCCATGCCTGGGGCTCCATAAACCTTAGGGCTAGGGCACCCCAGGCCTGGGGCTCCCTAAGACTTAGGGCTAGGGCTCCCCAGGCCTGGGGCTCCCTAAGACTTAGGGCTAGGGCTCCCCAGGCCTGGGGCTCCCTAGGTCTTGGGCTCCCCAGGCCTGGGGCTCCCTAAGCCTAGAGATCCCGAGACCTGGGGCTCCCTAAGCCTAGGGCTCCCCAGGCCTGTGGCTCCCAAAGTTTAGCGCTCCCCAGTCCTGGGGCTCCCTAAGCCTAGGGCTCCCCAGGCCTGGGGCTCCCTAAACCTTAGGGCTAGGGCACCCCAGGCCTGGGACTCCCTAAGACTTAGGGCTAGGGCTCCCCAGGCCTGGGGCTCCCTAAGACTTAGGGCTAGGGCTCCCCAGGCCTGGGGCTCCCTAGGTCTTGGGCTCCCCAGGCCTGGGGCTCCCTAAGCCTAGAGATCCCGAGACCTGGGGCTCCATAAGCCTAGGGCTCCCCAGGCCTGGGGCTCCCTAAGCCTAGGGCTCCCCAGGCTTCGGCTCCCTAAGCCAAGGGCTCCCTAGGCCTGGGGCTCCCTAAGCTTGGTCTACCTAAGCCTGGGGCTCCCCAGGCTTGGGGCTACCTAAGCCTAGGCTCCCCAGGCCTGGGGCTCCCTAAGCCTAGGGCTCCCCAGGCCTGGGGCTCCCAGAGCCTAGGGCTCCCCAGGCCTGTGGCGCCCTAAGCCTTAGGGCTAGGGCTCACCAGGCTTGGGGCTCCCTAAGCTTTAGTGCTAGGGCTCCCGAGGTCTGGGGCTCCCTAAGCCTGGGGCTCCCTAGCCTAGGGCTCCCAGGATTGGGGCTCACTAAGCCTTAGGGCTAGGGCTCCCCAGGCCTGGGGCTCCCTAAACCTAGGGCTCCCCTTGGCCTGGGGCCCCCTAAGCTTAGAGTTCCCCAGGCTGGGGTTCACAGAGCCTAGGGCTCCCCAGGCTTGGGGCCCCCTAAGCCTTAGGGCTAGGGCTCACCAAGTTTGGGGCTCCCTAAGCTTTAGGGCTAGGGCTCTCCAGGCCTGGGGCTCCCTAAGCCTTAACGCTAGGGCTCCCCAGTCCTAGGGCTCACTAAGCCTTAGGGCTAGGGGTCCCCAAGCCTGGGGCTCCCGAAGCCTACGGATCCCCAGGCCTGCGGCACCCTAAGCCTAGGGCTCCCCAGACCTGGGGCTCCCTAAGCCTAAGGCTCTTCAGGCCTGGGGATCCCTAGGCCAAGGGCTCCCCAGGCTGGGTCTCCCTAAGCCCAGGGCTCCCCAGGCGTGGGGCTCCCTAAGCCTAGGGCTCCACAGTCTGGGCCTCCCTAAGCCTTGGGCTCCCCAGCCTGGGGATCCCTAAGACTTAGGGCTCTCCAGGCCTTAGGCTCTCTAAGCCTAAGCCTCCCCAGGCCTGGGGCTCCGTAAACCTTAGGGCTAGGGCTACCCTGGCCTGGGGCTCTCTAAGCCTAGGGCTCCACAGGCCTGGGGCTCCCTAAGCCTAAGTCTCCACAGGCCTGGGGCTCCCTAAGCCTAAGGCTCCCCAGGCTGTGGCTCCCTTAGCCTAGGGCTCCGCAGGCCTGGGGTTCCCTAAGCCTAGGGCTCCCCAAGGCCTGGGTCCCCCTAAGTCTAGGGCTCCCCTGGCCTGGGGCTCCCTAAAGCTTAGGGCTAGGGCTCCTCAGGCATGGGGCTCTCTAAGCATAGGGCTCCCTATGCCTGGGGCTGCCTAAACTTTAGGGCTAGGGCTCCCCAGTCCTGGGGCTCCCTTAGCCTAGGGCTCCACAGGCCTTGGGTTCCCAAAGCCTAGGGCTCCCCTGGCCTGGGGCTCCCTAAACCTTAGGGCTAGTGCTCCCCAGGCCTGGGGCTCTCTAAGCATAGGGCTCCCCATGCCTGGGGCTCCATAAACTTTAGGGCTAGGGCACCCCAGGCCTGGGGCTCCCTAAGACTTAGGGCTAGGGCTCCCCAGGCCTGGGGCTCCCTAAGACTTAGGGCTAGGGCTCCCCTGGCCTGGGGCTCCCTAGGTCTTGGGCTCCCCAGGCCTGGGGCTCCCTAAGCCTAGAGATCCCGAGACCTGGGGCTCCCTAAGCCTAGGGTTCCCCAGGCCTGTGGCTCCCAAAGGTTAGGGCTCCCCAGGCCTGGGGCTCCATAAGCCTAGGGCTCCCCAGGCCTGGGGCTCCCTAAACCTTAGGGCTAGGGCACCCCAGGCCTGGGGCTCCCTAAGACTTAGGGCTAGGGCTTCCCAGGCCTGGGGCTCCCTAAGACTTAGGGCTAGGGCTCCCCAGGCCTGGGGCTCCCTAGGTCTTGGGCTCCCCCGGCCTGGGAGTCCCTAAGCCTAGAGATCCCGAGACCTGGGGCTCCCTAAGCCTAGGGCTCCCCAGGACTGTGGCTCCCAAAGGTTAGGGCTCCCCAAGCCTGGGGCTCCCTTAGCCTAGGGCTCCACAGGCCTTGGGTTCCCAAAGCCTAGGGCTCCCCTGGCCTGGGGCTCCCTAAGCCTTAGGGCTAGTGCTCCCCAGGCCTGGGGCTCTCTAAGCATAGGGCTCCCCATTCGTGGGGCTCCCTAAACCTTAGGGCTAGGGCACCCCAGGCCTGGGGCTCCCTAAGACTTAGGGCTAGGGCTTCCCAGGCCTGGGGCTCCCTAAGACTTAGGGCTAGGGCTCCCCAGGCCTGGGGCTCCCTAGGTCTTGGGCTCCCCAGGCCTGGGGGTCCCTAAGCCTAGAGATCCCGAGACCTGGGGCTCCCTAAGCCTAGGGCTCCCCAGACCTGTGGATCCCAAAGGTTAGGGCTCCCCAAGCCTGGGGCTCCCTAAGCCTAGGGCTCCCCAGGCCTGGGGCTCCCTAAGCCTAGGGCTCCCCAGGCTTCGGCTCCCTAAGCCAAGGGCTCGCTAGGCCTGGGGCTCCCTAAGCCTAGGTCTACCTAAGCCTGGGGCTCCCCAGGCTTGGGGCTACCTAAGCCTAGGCTCCCCAGGCCTGGGGCTCCCTAAGCCTAGGGCTCCCCAGGCCTGGGGCTCCCTGAGCCTAGGGCTCCCCAGGTCTGTGGCGCCCTAAGCCTTAGGGCTAGGGCTCACCAGGCTTGGGGCTCCCTAAGCTTTAGGGCTAGGGCTCCCGAGGTCTGGGGCTCCCTAGCCTAGGGCTCCCAGGATTGGGGCTCACTAAGCCTTAGGGCTAGGACTCCCCAGGCCTGTGGCTCCCAAAGTTTAGGGCTCCCCAGGCCTGGGGCTCCCTAAGCCAAGGGCTCCCCATGCCTGGGGCTCCCTAAACCTTAGGGCTAGGGCACCCCAGGCCTGGGGCTCCCTAAGACTTAGAGCTAGGGCTCCCCAGGCCTGGGGCTCCCTAAGACTTAGGGCTAGGGCTCCCCAGGCCTGGGGCTCCCTAGGTCTTGGGCTCCCCAGGCCTGGGGCTCCCTAAGCCTAGAGATCCCGAGACCTGGGGCTCCCTAAGCCTAGGGCTCCCCAGACCTGTGGCTCCCAAAGGTTAGGACTCCCCAGGCCTGGGGCTCCCTAAGCCTAGGGCTCCCCAGGCTTCGACTCCCTAAGCCAAGGGCTCCCTAGGCCTGGGGCTCCCTAAGCCTAGGTCTACCTAAGCCTGGGGGTCCCCAGGCTTGGGGCTACCTAAGCATAGGCTCCCCAGGCCTGGGGCTCCCTAAGCCTAGGGCTCCCCAGGCCTGGGGCTCCCTGAGCCTAGGGCTCCCCAGGCCTGTGGCGCCCTAAGCCTTAGGGCTAGGGCTCACCAGGCTTGGGGATCCCTAAGCTTTAGGGCTAGGGCTCCCGAGGTCTGGGGCTCCCTAAGCCTGGGGCTCCCTAGCCTAGGGCTCCCAGGATTGGGGCTCACTAAGCCTTAGGGCTAGGGCTCCCCAGGCCTGGGGCTCCCTAAACCTAGGGCTCCCCTTGGCCTGGGGCCCCCTAAGCCTAGAGTTCCCCAGGCTGGGGTTCACAGAGCCTAGGGCTCCCCAGGCCTTGGGCCCCCTAAGCCTTAGGGCTAGGGCTCACCAAGTTTGGGGCTCCCTAAGCTTTAGGGTAGGGCTCCCCAGGCCTGGGGCTCCCTTAGCCTAGGGCTCCGCAGGCCTGGGGTTCCCAAAGCCTAGGGCTCCCCAAGGCCTGGGTCCCCCTAAGTCTAGGGCTCCCCTGGCCTGGGGCTCCCTAAAGCTTAGGGCTGGGGCTCCCCAGGCTTGGGGCTACCTAAGCCTAGGCTCCCCCGGTCTGGGGCTCCCTAAGCCTAGGGCTCCCCAGGCCTGGGGCTCCCTAAATTTTAGGGCTAGGGCTCCCCAGGCCTGGGGCTCCCTAAGCCTAGGGCTCCGCAGGCCTGGGGTTCCCAAAGCCTAGGGCTCCCCAAGGCCTGGGTCCCCCTAAGTCTAGGGCTCCCCTGGCCTGGGGCTCCCTAAAGCTTAGGGCTGGGGCTCCCCAGGCCTGGGGCTCCTAAGCAAAGGGCTCCCCATGCCTGGGGCTCCCTAAACTTTAGGGCTAGGGCTCCCCAGGCATGGGGCCCCCTAATCCTAGAGTTCCCCAGGCCTGGGGTTCCCAGAGTCTAGTGCTCCCCAGTCCTGGGACTCCCTACGCCTTAGGGCTAGGGCTCGCCAAGCCTGGGGCTACCTAGCCTATGGCACCCTAGGCTTGGGGCTCCCTAAGCTTTAGGGCTAGGGCTCCCCTGGCCTGGGGCACCCTAAGCCTTAAGGCTAGGGCTCCCCATGCCTGGGGCTACCTATCCTATGGCTCCCTAGGCTTGGGGCTCCCTAAGCCTTAGGACTAGGGCTCCCAGGCCTGGGGCTCCCTAAACCTTTGGGCTAGGGCTACCCTGGCCTGGGGCTCTCTAAGCCTAGGGATCCCCAGGCCTGGGGCTCCCTAAGCATAGGTCTCCCTAATCCTGGGGCTCCCCAGCCCTGGGGCTCCCTAAGCCTTTGGCTCCCCAGGCTTGTGGTTCCCTAAGCCTAAGTTCCCCAGGCCTGGGGCTACCTAAGCCTAGGGCTCCCCAGGCCTAGGGCACCCTAAGCCTTAGGGCTAGGTCTCACCAGGCTTGGGGCTCCCTAAGCTTTAGGGCTAGGGCTCCCCATGCCTGGTGTTCCCTAAGTCTTAACGCTAGTGCTCCCCAGGCCTTGGGCTCCCTAAACCTAGGGTTCCCCAGGCTGGGTCTCCCTAAACCAAGGGCTCCTCAGGCGTGGGGCTCCCTAAGCCTAGGGCTCCAAAGGCTGGGGCTCCCTAAGCCTACGGCTCCCCAGCCTGGGGTTCCCTAAGCCTAAGCTCCCCAGGCCTGGGGCTACCTAAGCCTAGGGCTCCCCAGAACTGGGGCTGCCTGAGCCTAGGGCATCCCAGACCTGGGGCCCCCTAAGCCTTAGGCCTAGGGCTCACCAGGCTTCGGGCTCCCTAAGCTTTAGGGCTAGGGCTCCCCAGGCCTGGGGCTCCCTAAGCCTAGGTCTCCCCAGGCCTGGTGCTCCCTAAGCCTAAGTCTCCACAGGCCTGCGGCTCCCTAAGCCTAGGGCTCCCCAGGCTGGGGCTCCCTAAGCCAAGGGTTCCCCAGGCCTGGGGCTCCCTAAGCCTAGGGCTCCCCAGGCTGGGGCTCCCTAAACCTTAGGGCTAGGGCTACCCTGGCCTGGGCCACCCTAAGCCTTAGGGCTAGGGCGCCGCAGACATGGGGCTCTCTAAGCCTAGGGCCCCCCAACACTGGGGCTCACTAAGCCTTAGGGCTAGGGCTCCCCAAGCTTGGGTTTCCCAGAGCCTAGGGCTCCCCAGGCCTGGGGCCCCTAAAGCGTTTTTGCTAGGGCTCACCAGGTTTGGGGCTCACTAAGCTTCAGGGCTAGGGCTCCCCAGGCCTGGGGCTCCCTAAGACTAGGGTTCCCTAGGCCTGGTGCTCCCTAAGCCTTAACGCTAGGGCTCCCCAGGCCTGGGGCTCACTAAGCCTTGGGGCTAGGTCTCCCCAGGCCTGGTGCTCCCTAAGCCTAAGTCTCCACAGGCCTGCGGCTCCCTAAGCCTAGGGCTCCCCAGGCTGGGGCTCCCTAAGCCAAGGGTTCCCCAGGCCTGGGGCTCCCTAAGCCTAGGGCTCCCCAGGCTGGGGCTCCCTAAACCTTAGGGCTAGGGCTACCCTGGCCTGGGCCACCCTAAGCCTTAGGGCTAGGGCGCCGCAGACATGGGGCTCACTAAGCCTAGGGGCCCCCAACACTGGGGCTCACTAAGCCTTAGGGCTAGGGCTCCCCAAGCTTGGGTTTCCCAGAGCCTAGGGCTCCCCAGGCCTGGGGCCCCTAAAGCGTTTTTGCTAGGGCTCACCAGGTTTGGGGCTCACTAAGCTTCAGGGCTAGGGCTCCCCAGGCCTGGGGCTCCCTAAGACTAGGGTTCCCTAGGCCTGGTGCTCCCTAAGCCTTAACGCTAGGGCTCCCCAGGCCTGGGGCTCACTAAGCCTTGGGGCTAGGGCTCCCCAGGCCTGGGGCTCACTAAGCCTAGGGCTCCCACGGCCTGGGGCTCCCTAAGCCTAGGGCTCCCCAGGCCTGGGGCTCCCTAAGCCTAAGGCTCCTCAGGCCTGGGGCTCCCTAGATCTAGGGCTCCCTAAGCTGGGTCTCCCTAAGCCAAGGGCTCCCCAGGCCTGGGGCTCCCTTAGGCTAGGTCTCCACAGGCTGGGTCTCCCTAAGTCTTGGGCTTCCCAGCCTGGGGCTCCCTAAGCCTTAGGGCTCCCCATGTCTTAGGCTCCCTAAACCTTAGGGCTAGGTCTACCCTGGCCTGGGGCCCTCTAAGCCTAGGGCTCCCAAGGCCTGGGTCTCCCTAAGCATAGGTCTCCCTAATCCTGGGGCTTCCCAGGCCTGGGGCTCCCTAAGCCTTTGGCAACCCAGGCTTGTGGTAACCTAAGCCTAAGTTCCCCAGGCCTGGGGCTACCTAAGCCGAGGGCTCCCCAGGCCTGGGGCTCCCTGAGCCTAGGGTTTCCCAGGCATGGGACCCCCTAAGCCTTAGGGCTAGGGCTCACCAGGCTTGGGGCTCCCTAAGCTTTAGGACAAGGGATCCCCTGGCCTGGTGTTCCCTAAGCCGTAACGCTAGTGATCCCCAGGCCTGGGGCTCACTAAGCCTTAGGGCTAGGGCTCCGCAGGCCTGGGGCTCCCTAAGCCTTGGGCTCCCCAGGCCTGGGGCTCCCTAAGCCTAGTGCTCCCCCGGCCTGGGGCTCCCTAAGCCTAGGGCTTCCCAGACCTGGGGCTCCCTAAGCCTAAGGCTCCGCAGGTCTGGGGCTCCATAAGCCTAGGCCTCCCCAGGCTGGGGCTCCCTAAACCTAAGGGCTCCCCAGGCCTTAGGCTCCCTAAGCCTAGGGCTTCCCAGGCCTGGGGCTCCCTAAACTTTAGGGCTACGGCTACCCTGGCCTGGGGCTCTCTATGACCAGTGCTCACCAGGCCTGGGGTTCCCTAGCCTAGGGCTCCTAGGATTGGGGCTCCCTAAGTCTTAGAGCTAGGGCTCCCCAGGCCTGGGCCACCCAAAGCCTTAGGGCTAGGGCGCTCCAGACTTGGGGCTGTCTAAGCCTAGGGCTCCCCAAGACGGGGGCTCACTAAGCCTTAGGGCTAGGGTTCCCCAGGCTTGGGGCTCCCTAAGCCTAGGGCTCCCCGTGGCATGGGGCCCCCTAATCCTAGAGTTCCCCAGGCCTGGGGTTCCCAGAGTCTAGTGCTCCCCAGTCCTGGGACTCCCTACGCCTTAGGGCTAGGGCTCGCCAAGCCTGGGGCTACCTAGCCTATGGCACCCTAGGCTTGGGGCTCCCTAAGCTTTAGGGCTAGGGCTCCCCAGGCCTGGGGCTCCCTAAGCCTTAAGGCTAGGGCTCCCCATGCCTGGGGCTACCTATCCTATGGCTCCCTAGGCTTGGGGCTCCCTAAGCCTTAGGACTAGGGCTCCCAGGCCTGGGGCTCCCTAAACCTTTGGGCTAGGGCTACCCTGGCCTGGGGCTCTCTAAGCCTAGGGCTCCCCAGGCCTGGGGCTCCCTAAGCATAGGTCTCCCTAATCCTGGGGCTCCCCAGCCCTGGGGCTCCCTAAGCCTTTGGCTCCCCAGGCTTGTGGTTCCCTAAGCCTAAGTTCCCCAGGCCTGGGGCTACCTAAGCCTAGGGCTCCCCAGGCCTAGGGCACCCTAAGCCTTAGGGCTAGGTCTCACCAGGCTTGGGGCTCCCTAAGCTTTAGGGCTAGGGCTCCCCATGCCTGGTGTTCCCTAAGTCTTAACGCTAGTGCTCCCCAGGCCTTGGGCTCCCTAAACCTAGGGTTCCCCAGGCTGGGTCTCCCTAAACCAAGGGCTCCTCAGGCGTGGGGCTCCCTAAGCCTAGGGCTCCAAAGGCTGGGGCTCCCTAAGCCTACGGCTCCCCAGCCTGGGGTTCCCTAAGCCTAAGCTCCCCAGGCCTGGGGCTACCTAAGCCTAGGGCTCCCCAGAACTGGGGCTGCCTGAGCCTAGGGCATCCCAGACCTGGGGCCCCCTAAGCCTTAGGGCTAGGGCTCACCAGGCTTCGGGCTCCCTAAGCTTTAGGGCTAGGGCTCCCCAGGCCTGGGGCTCCCTAAGCCTAGGTCTCCCCAGGCCTGGTGCTCCCTAAGCCTAAGTCTCCACAGGCCTGCGGCTCCCTAAGCCTAGGGCTCCCCAGGCTGGGGCTCCCTAAGCCAAGGGTTCCCCAGGCCTGGGGCTCCCTAAGCCTAGGGCTCCCCAGGCTGGGGCTCCCTAAACCTTAGGGCTAGGGCAACCCTGGCCTGGGCCACCCTAAGCCTTAGGGCTAGGGCGCCGCAGACATGGGGCTTTCTAAGCCTAGGGCCGCCCAACACTGGGGCTCACTAAGCCTTAGGGCTAGGGCTCCCCAAGCTTGGGTTTCCCAGAGCCTAGGGCTCCCCAGGCCTGGGGCCCCCTAAGCGTTTTTGCTAGGGCTCACCAGGTTTGGGGCTCACTAAGCTTCAGGGCTAGGGCTCCCCAGGCCTGGGGCTCCCTAAGACTAGGGCTCCCTAGGCCTGGTGCTCCCTAAGCCTTAACGCTAGGGCTCCCCAGGCCTGGGGCTCACTAAGCCTTGGGGCTAGGGCTCCCCAGGCCTGGGGCTCACTAAGCCTAGGGCTCCCACGGCCTGGGGCTCCCTAAGCCTAGGGCTCCCCAGGCCTGGGGCTCCCTAAGCCTAAGGCTCCTCAGGCCTGGGGCTCCCTAGATCTAGGGCTCCCTAAGCTGGGTCTCCCTAAGCCAAGGGCTCCCCAGGCCTGGGGCTCCCTTAGGCTAGGTCTCCACAGGCTGGGTCTCCCTAAGTCTTGGGCTCCCCAGCCTGGGGCTCCCTAAGCCTTAGGGCTCCCCATGTCTTAGGCTCCCTAAACCTTAGGGCTAGGTCTACCCTGGCCTGGGGCCCTCTAAGCCTAGGGCTCCCAAGGCCTGGGTCTCCCTAAGCATAGGTCTCCCTAATCCTGGGGCTTCCCAGGCCTGGGGCTCCCTAAGCCTTTGGCAACCCAGGCTTGTGGTAACCTAAGCCTAAGTTCCCCAGGCCTGGGGCTACCTAAGCCGAGGGCTCCCCAGGCCTGGGGCTCCCTGAGCCTAGGATTTCCCAGGCATGGGACCCCCTAAGCCTTAGGGCTAGGGCTCACCAGGCTTGGGGCTCCCTAAGCTTTAGGACAAGGGATCCCCTGGCCTGGTGTTCCCTAAGCCGTAACGCTAGTGATCCCCAGGCCTGGGGCTCACTAAGCCTTAGGGCTAGGGCTCCGCAGGCCTGGGGCTCCCTAAGCCTTGGGCTCCCCAGGCCTGGGGCTCCCTAAGCCTAGTGCTCCCCCGGCCTGGGGCTCCCTAAGCCTAGGGATCCCCAGGCCTGCGGCGCCCTAAGCCTAGGGCTCCCCAGGTCTGGGTCTCCCTAAGCCTAAGGCTCCACAGGCCTGGGGCTCACTAAACCTAGGGCTCCCCAGGCGTGGGGCTCCCTAAGCCTAGGGCTCCACAGGCTGGGACTCCCTAAGCCTAGGGCTCCCCAGCCTGGGGTTCCCTAAGCCTAAGCTCCCCCGGCCTGGGGCTACCTAAGCCTAGGACTCCCCAGGCCTAGGGCTCCCTGAGCCTAGGGATTCCCAGGCCTGGGGACCCCTAAGCCTTAGGGCTAGGGCTCACCAGGCTTGGGGCTCCCAAAGCTTTAGGGCTAGGGTTCTCCAGGCCTGGGGCTACCTTAGCCTAGGTCTCCTCAGGCCTGGTGCTCCCTAAGCCTAGGACTCCCTAGGCCTGGGGCTCCCTAAGCCTAGGGCTCCCCAGGCCTGGGACTCCCTAAGCCTAGGGCTCCCCAGGCCTGGGGCTCCATAAGCCTAGGGCTTCCCAGACCTGGGGCTCCCTAAGCCTAAGGCTCCACAGGTCTGGGGCTCCATAAGCCTAGGCCTCCCCAGGCTGGGGCTCCCTAAACCTAAGGGCTCCCCAGGCCTTAGGCTCCCTAAGCCTAGGGCTTCCCAGGCCTGGGGTTCCCTAAACTTTAGGGCTACGGCTACCCTGGCCTGGGGCTCTCTATGACCAGTGCTCCCCAGGCCTGGGGTTCCCTAGCCTAGGGCTCCTAGGATTGGGGCTCCCTAAGTCTTAGGGCTAGGGCTCCCCAGGCCTGGGCCACCCAAAGCCTTAGGGCTAGGGCGCCCCAGACTTGGGGCTGTCTAAGCCTAGGGCTCCCCAAGACGGGGGCTCACTAAGCCTTAGGGCTAGGGTTCCCCAGGCTTGGGGCTCCCTAAGCCTAGGGCTCCCCGTGGCATGGGGCCCCCTAATCCTAGAGTTCCCCAGGCCTGGGGTTCCCAGAGTCTAGTGCTCCCCAGTCCTGGGACTCCCTACGCCTTAGGGCTAGGGCTCACCAAGCCTGGGGCTACCTAGCCTATGGCACCCTAGGCTTGGGGCTCCCTAAGCTTTAGGGCTAGGGCTCGCCAGGCTGGGGCTCCCTAAGCCTTAAGGCTAGGGCTCCCCATGCCTGGGGCTACCTATCCTATGGCTCCCTAGGCTTGGGGCTCCCTAAGCCTTAGGACTAGGGCTCCCAGGCCTGGGGCTCCCTAAACCTTTGGGCTAGGGCTACCCTGGCCTGGGGCTCTCTAAGCCTAGGGCTCCCCAGGCCTGGGGCTCCCTAAGCATAGGTCTCCCTAATCCTGGGGCTCCCCAGCCCTGGGGCTCCCTAAGCCTTTGGCTCCCCAGGCTTGTGGTTCCCTAAGCCTAAGTTCCCCAGGCCTGGGGCTACCTAAGCCTAGGGCTCCCCAGGCCTGGGGCCCCCTAAGCCTTAGGGCTAGGTCTCACCAGGCTTGGGGCTCCCTAAGCTTTAGGGCTAGGGCTCCCCATGCCTGGTGTTCCCTAAGCCTTAACGCGAGTGCTCCCCAGGCCTTGGGCTCCCTAAACCTAGGGTTCCCCAGGCTGGGTCTCCCTAAGCCATGGGCTGCCCAGGCGTGGGGCTCCCTAAGCCTAGGGCTCCCCAGCCTGGGGTTCCCTAAGCCTAAGCTCCCCAGGCCTGGGGCTACCTAAGCCTAGGGCTCCCCAGACCTGGGGCTGCCTGAGCCTAGGGCTTCTCAGGCCTGGGGACCCCTAAGCCTTAGGGCTAGGGCTCACCAGGCTTCGGGCTCCCTAAGCTTTAGGGCTAGGGCTCCCCAGGCCTGGGGCTCCCTAAGCCTAGGTCTCCCCCGCCCTGGGGCTCCCTAAGCCTAGGGCTCCCCAGGCCTGTGGCACCCTAAGCCTTAGGGCTAGGGCTCACCAGGCTTGCGGCGCCCTAAGCTTTAGGGCTAGGGCTCCCCAGGCCTGGAGCTCCCTAAGCCTAGGGCTCCCCAGGACTGGGGCTCCATAAGCCTAGGGCTCCCCAGGCCTGGGGCTCCCTAAGCCTAGGGCTCCCCAGGCCTGGGGCACCCTAAGCCTTAGGGCTAGGGCTCACCAGTCTTGCGGCTCCCTAAGCTTTAGGGCTAGGGCTCCCCAGGCCTGGAGCTCCCTAAGCCTAGGGCTCCCCAGGCCTGGTGCTCCCTAAGCCTAGGGATCCCCAGGACTGGGGCTCCATAAGCCTAGGGCTCCCCAGGCCTGGGGCTCCCTAAGCCTAGGGCTCCCCAGGCTGGGGCTCCCTAAGCCTAGGGCTCCCCAGGCTGGGGCTCCCTAAGCCAAGGGCTCCCCAGGCCTGGGGCTCCCTAAGACTAGGGCTCCCCAGCCTGGGGTTCCCTAAGCCTAAGCTCCCCCGGCCTGGGGCTACCTAAGCCTAGGACTCCCCAGGCCTAGGGCTCCCTGAGCCTAGGGATTCCCAGGCCTGGGGCCCCCTAAGCCTTAGGGCTAGGGCTCACCAGGCTTGGGGCTCCCAAAGCTTTAGGGCTAGGGTTCTCCAGGCCTGGGGCTCCCTTAGCCTAGGTCTCCCCAGGCCTGGTGCTCCCTAAGCCTAGGACTCCCTAGGCCTGGGGCTCCCTAAGCCTAGGGCTCCCCAGGCCTGGGACTCCCTAAGCCTAGGGCTCCCCAGGCCTGGGGCTCCATAAGCCTAGGGCTTCCCAGACCTGGGGCTCCCTAAGCCTAAGGCTCCACAGGTCTGGGGCTCCATAAGCCTAGGCCTCCCCAGGCTGGGGCTCCCTAAACCTAAGGGCTCCCCAGGCCTTAGGCTCCCTAAGCCTAGGGCTTCCCAGGCCTGGGGCTCCCTAAACTTTAGGGCTACGGCTACCCTGGCCTGGGGCTCTCTATGACCAGTCCTCCCCAGGCCTGGGGTTCCCTAGCCTAGGGCTCCTAGGATTGGGGCTCCCTAAGTCTTAGGGCTAGGGCTCCCCAGGCCTGGGCCACCCAAAGCCTTAGGGCTAGGGCGCTCCAGACTTGGGGCTGTCTAAGCCTAGGGCTCCCCAAGACGGGGGCTCACTAAGCCTTAGGGCTAGGGTTCCCCAGGCTTGGGGCTCCCTAAGCCTAGGGCTCCCCGTGGCATGGGGCCCCCTAATCCTAGAGTTCCCCAGGCCTGGGGTTCCCAGAGTCTAGTGCTCCCCAGTCCTGGGACTCCCTACGCCTTAGGGCTAGGGCTCGCCAAGCCTGGGGCTACCTAGCCTATGGCACCCTAGGCTTGGGGCTCCCTAAGCTTTAGGGCTAGGGCTCCCCAGGCCTGGGGCTCCCTAAGCCTTAAGGCTAGGGCTCCCCATGCCTGGGGCTACCTATCCTATGGCTCCCAGGCCTGGGGCTCCCTAAACCTTTGGGCTACGGCTAACCTGGCCTGGGGCTCTCTAAGCCTAGGGCTCCCCAGGCCTGGGGCTCCCTAAGCATAGGTCTCCCTAATCCTGGGGCTCCCCAGCCCTGGGGCTCCCTAAGCCTTTGGCTCCCCAGGCTTGTGGTTCCCTAAGCCTAAGTTCCCCAGGCCTGGGGATACCTAAGCCTAGGGCTCCCCAGGCCTGGGGCACCCTAAGCCTTAGGGCTAGGTCTCACCAGGCTTGGGGCTCCCTAAGCTTTAGGGCTAGGGCTCCCCATGCCTGGTGTTCCCTAAGCCTTAACGCTAGTGCTCCCCAGGCCTTGGGCTCCCTAAACCTAGGGTTCCCCAGGCTGGGTCTCCCTAAGCCAAGGGCTGCCCAGGCGTGGGGCTCCCTAAGCCTAGGGCTCCAAAGGCTGGGGCTCCCTAAGCCTAGGGCTCCCCAGCCTGGGGTTCCCTAAGCCTAAGCTCCCCAGGCCTGGGGCTACCTAAGCCTAGGGCTCCCCAGACCTGGGGCTGCCTGAGCCTAGGGCTTCTCAGGCCTGGGGCCCCCTAAGCCTTAGGGCTAGGGCTCACCAGGCTTCGGGCTCCCTAAGCTTTAGGGCTAGGGCTCCCCAGGCCTGGGGCTCCCTAAGCCTAGGTCTACCCCGCCCTGGGGCTCCCTTAGCCTAGGGCTCCCCAGGCCTGTGGCACCCTAAGCCTTAGGGCTAGGGCTCACCAAGCTTGCGGCTCCCTAAGCTTTAGGGCTAGGGCTCCCCAGTTCTGGAGCTCCCTAAGCCTAGGGCTCCCCAGGACTGGGGCTCCATAAGCCTAGGGCTCCCCAGGCCTGGGGCTCCCTAAGCCTAGGGCTCCCCAGGCCTGGGGCACCCTAAGCCTTAGGGCTAGGGTTCACCAGGCTTGTGGCTCCCTAAGCTTTAGGGCTAGGGCTCCCCAGGCCTGGAGCTCCCTAAGCCTAGGGCTCCCCAGGCCTGGTGCTCCCTAAGCCTAGGGATCCCCAGGACTGGGGCTCCATAAGCCTAGGGCTCCCCAGGCCTGGGGCTCCCTAAGCCTAGGGCTCCCCAGGCTGGGGCTCCCTAAGCCTAGGGCTCCCCAGGCTGGGGCTCCCTAAGCCAAGGGCTCCCCAGGCCTGGGGCTCCCTAAGACTAGGGCTCCCCAGGTTTGGGCTCCCTAAGCCAAGAGCTCCCCAGGCCTGGGGCTCCCTAGCCTAGGGCTCCCAGGATTGGGGCTCCCAAAGTCTTAGGGCCAGGGCTCCCCAGCTCTGGGCCACCCTAAGCCTTAGGGCTAGGGCGCCCCAGACTTGGGGCTCTCTAAGCCTAGGGCTCCCCAAGATGGGGGCTCACTAAGCCTTAGAGCTAGGGCTCCCCAGGCCTGGGGCCCCCTAAGCCTAGAGTTCCCCAGGCCTGGGGTTCCCAGAGCCTAGGGCTCCCCAGGCCTGGGGCCCCCTAAGCCTTAGGGCTAGGGCTCACCAGGTTTGGGGCTCCCTAAGCTTTAGGGCTAGGGCTCCCCAGGCCTGGGGCTCCCTAAGCCTAGGGCTCCCTAGGCCTGGTGCTCCCTACGCCTTAACGCTAGGTCTCCCAGGCCTGGGGCTCACTAAGCCTTAGGGTTGGGCTCCCCAGGCCTGGGGCTCCCTAAGCCTAGGGTTCTCCAGGCCTGGGGCTCCCTAAGCCTAGGGCTCCCCAGGCCTGGGGCTCCCTAAGTCTAAGGCTCCTCAGGCCTGGGGCTCCCTAGGCCTAGGGCTCCCCAAGCTGGGTCTCACTAAGCCAAGTGCTCCCCAGGCGTGGGGCTCCCTAAGCCTAGGGCTCCACAGGCTGGGGCTCCCTAAGCCTTGGGCTCCCCAGCCTGGGGCTCCCTAAGCCTTAGGGCTCCCCAGGTCTTAGGCTCCCTAAGCCTAAGGCTCCCCAGGCCCGGGGCTCCCTAAACCTTAGGGCTAGCGCTACCCTGGCCTGGGGCTCCGTAAGCCTAAGTCTCCACAGGACTGGGCTCCCTAAGCCTAGGGTCCCCAGGCTGGGTCTCCCTAAGCCAAGGGCTCCCCGGGCGTGGGGCTCCCTAAGCCTAGGTCTCCCAGGGCCTGGGGCTCCCTAAACCTTAGGGCTAGGGCTACCCTGGCCTGGGGCTCTCTAAGCCTAGGCCTCCCCAGGCCTGGGGCTCCCTAAGCATAGGTCTCCCTAATCCTGGGGCTCCCCAGGCCTGGGGCTCCCTAAGCCTTTGGCTCCCCAGGCTTGTGGTTCCCTAAGCCTAAGTTCCCCAGGCCTGGGACTACCTAAGCCGAGGGCTCCCCAGGCCTGGGTCTCCCTGAGCCTAGGGCTTCCCAGGCCTGGGGCCCACTAAGCCTTAGGGCAAGGGCTCACCATGCTTGGGGCTCCCTAAGCTTTAGGGCTAGGGCTCCCCAGGCCTGGTGTTCCCTAAGCCTTAACGCTAGTGCTCCCCAGGCCTGGGGCTCACTAAGCCTTAGGGTTGGGCTCCCCAGGCCTGGGGCTCCCTAAGCCTAGGGTTCTCCAGGCCTGGGGCTCCCTAAGTCTAAGGCTCCTCAGGCCTGGGGCTCCCTAGGCCTAGGGCTCCCCAAGCTGGGTCTCACTAAGCCAAGTGCTGCCCAGGCGTGGGGCTCCCTAAGCCTAGGGCTCCACAGGCTGGGGCTCCCTAAGCCTTGGGCTCCCCAGCCTGGGGCTCCCTAAGCCTTAGGGCTCCCCAGGTCTTAGGCTCCCTTAGCCTAAGGCTCCCCAGGCCTGGGGCTCCCTAAACCTTAGGGCTAGCGCTACCCTGGCCTGGGGCTCCGTAAGCCTAAGTCTCCACAGTGCTGGGCTCCCTAAGCCTAGGATCCCCAGGCTGGGTCTCCCTAAGCCAAGGGCTCCCCGGGCGTGGGGCTCCCTAAGCCTAGGTCTCCCAGGGCCTGGGGCTCCCTAAACCTTAGGGCTAGGGCTACCCTGGCCTGGGGCTCTCTAAGCCTAGGCCTCCCCAGGCCTGGGGCTCCCTAAGCATAGGTCTCCCTAAGCCAAGGGCTCCCCAGGCCTGGGGCTCCCTAAGCCTTTGGCTCCCCAGGCTTGTGGTTCCCTAAGCCTAAGTTCCCCAGGCCTGGGACTACCTAAGCCGAGGGCTCCCCAGGCCTGGGTCTCCCTGAGCGTAGGACTTCCCAGGCCTGGGGCCCCCTAAGCCTTAGGGCAACGGCTCACCATGCTTAGGGCTCCCTAAGCTTTAGGGCTAGGGCTCCCCAGGCCTGGTGTTCCCTAAGCCTTAACGCTAGTGCTCCCCAGGCCTGGGGCTCACTAATCCTTAGGGCTAGGGCTCCGCAGGCCTGGGGCTCCCTAAGCCTTGGGCTCCCCAGGCCTGGGGCTCCCTAAGCCTAGTGCTCCCCTGGCCTGGGGCTCCCTAAGCCTAGGGAATACCAGGCCTGCGGCGCCCTAAGCCTAGGGCTCCCCAGGCCTTGGGCTCCCTAAGCCTAAGGCTCCACAGGCTTGGGGCTCCCTAAACCTAGGGCTCCCCATGCTGGGTCTCACTAAGCCAAGGGCTCCCCAGGCGTGGGCTACCTAAGCCTAGGGCTCCCCAGCCTGGGGTTCCCTAAGCCTAAGCTCCCCATGCCTGGGGCTACCTAAGCCTAGGGCTCCCCAGGCCTGGGGATCCCTGAGCCTAGGGTTTCCCAGGCCTGGGGCCCCCTAAGCCTTAGGGCTAGGGCTCACCAGGCTTGGGGCTCCCTAAGATTTAGGGCTAGGGCTCCCCAGGTCTGGGGCTCCCTAAGCCTAGGTCTCCCCAGGCCTGGTGCTCCCTAGCCTTAACGCTAGGGTTCCCCAGGCATGGGGCTCCCTAAGCCTTGGGCTCCCCAGGCCTGGGGCTCCCTAAGCTTAGGTCTCCCCAGGCCTGGGACTCCATATGCCTAGGGCTCCCCAGGCCTGGGGCTCCCTTAGCCTAAGGCTCCACGGGCCTGGAGCTCCATAAGCCTAGGCCTCCCCAGGCTGGGGCTCCCTTAGACTAAGGCTCCACGGGCCTGGGGCTCCATAAGCCTAGGCCTCCCTAGGCTGGGGCTCCCTAAGCCTAGGGCTTCCCAGGCCTGGGGCTCCATAAACCTTAGGGCTAGGGCTAACCTGGCCTGGGGCTCTCTATGACTAGGGCTCTCCTGGCTTGGGGCTCCCTAGCCTAGGGCTCCCAGGATTGGGGCTCCCTAAGTCTTAGGGCTAGGGCTACCCTGGCCCGGGCCACCCTAAGCCTTAGGGCTAGGGCGCCCCAGACTTGGGGCTCTCTAAGCCTAGGGCTCCCCAAGACTGGGGCTCACTAAGCCTTAGGGCTAGGGCTCCCCAGGCTTGGGGCTCCCAATACCTATGGCTCCCCGTGGCATGGGCCCCCCTAAGCCTAGAGTTCCTCAGGCCTGGGGTTCCCTGAGCCTAGGGCTCCCCAGTCCTGGGGCTCCCTACGCCTTAGGGCTAGGGCTCCCCAAGCCTGGGGCTCCCTAAGCCTTAGGACTAGGGCTCCCCAAGCCTGGGGCTACCTAGCCTATGGCCCCCTAGGCTTGGGACTCCCTAAGCATTATGACTAGGGCTCCCAAGGCCTGGGGCTCCCTAAGCATTAGGGCTAGGGCTCCCCAGACCTGGGGCTCCTTAAGCCTTAGGGCTAGGACTCCCAAAGCCTGGGGCTCCTTAAGCCTTAGGGCTAGGGCTCCCCAGGCCTGGGGCTCCCTAAGCCTATGTCCCCCTAAGCCTGGGGCTCACCAGGCCTGGGGCTCCCTAAGCTTAGGTCTCCCCAGGCCTGGGACTCCATATGCCTAGGGCTCTCCAGGCCTGGGGCTCCCTTAGCCTAAGGCTCCACGGGCCTGGAGCTCCATAAGCCTAGGCCTCCCTAGGCGGGGGCTCCCTAAGCCTAGGGCTTCCCAGGCCTGGGGCTCCCTAAGCTTAGGTCTCCCCAGGCCTGGGACTCCATATGCCTAGGGCTCCCCAGGCCTGGGGCTCCCTTAGCCTAAGGCTCCACGGGCCTGGAGCTCCATAAGCCTAGGCCTCCCCAGGCTGGGGCTCCCTTAGCCTAAGGCTCCACGGGCCTGGGGCTCCATAAGCCTAGGCCTCCCTAGGCTGGGGCTCCCTAAGCCTAGGGCTTCCCAGGCCTGGGGCTCCATAAACCTTAGGGCTAGGGCTAACCTGGCCTGGGGCTCTCTATGACTAGGGCTCTCCTGGCTTGGGGCTCCCTAGCCTAGGGCTCCCAGGATTGGGGCTCCCTAAGTCTTAGGGCTAGGGCTACCCTGTCCCGGGCCACCCTAAGCCTTAGGGCTAGGGCGCCCCAGACTTGGGGCTCTCTAAGCCTAGGGCTCCCCAAGACTGGGGCTCACTAAGCCTTAGGGCTAGGGCTCCCCAGGCTTGGGGCTCCCAATACCTATGGCTCCCCGTGGCATGGGCCCCCCTAAGCCTAGAGTTCCTCAGGCCTGGGGTTCCCTGAGCCTAGGGCTCCCCACCCTGGGGCTCCCTACGCCTTAGGGCTAGGGCTCCCCAAGCCTGGGGCTCCCTAAGCCTTAGGACTAGGGCTCCCCAAGCCTGGGGCTACCTAGCCTATGGCCCCCTAGGCTTGGGACTCCCTAAGCATTAGGACTAGGGCTCCCAAGGCCTGGGGCTCCCTAAGCATTAGGGCTAGGGCTCCCCAGACCTGGGGCTCCTTAAGCCTTAGGGCTAGGACTCCCGAAGCCTGGGGCTCCTTAAGCCTTAGGGCTAGGGCTCCCCAGGCCTGGGGCTCCCTAAGCCTATGTCCCCCTAAGCCTGGGGCTCCCCAGGCCTGGGGCTCCCTAAGCCTGGGGCTCCCTAGGCTT
This sequence comes from Tenrec ecaudatus, assembly GCF_050624435.1. Classification (NCBI taxonomy): domain Eukaryota; kingdom Metazoa; phylum Chordata; class Mammalia; order Afrosoricida; family Tenrecidae; genus Tenrec; species Tenrec ecaudatus. The sequence goes on along the minus strand of NW_027459301.1, from coordinate 119,478 downwards.
GGGGCTCCCTAAACCTTAGGGTTAGGGCTGCCCAGGCCTGGGGATCCTTAAGCCTTAGGGCTAGGACTCCCGAGGCGTGGGGCTTCTTAAGCCTACGGCTCCCCAGGCCTGGGGATCCCTGAGCCTTAGGGCTAGGGCTCCCAAGGCCTGGGGCTCCCTAAGCCTATTTCTCCCTAAGCCTGGGGCTCCCTAGGCTTGGGGCTCCCTAGACCTTAGGGCTAGGGCTGCCCAGGCCTGGGGCTCCTAAGCCTTAGGTCTAGGAATCCCGAGGCCTGGGTCTCCTTAAGCCTACGGCTGCCCAGGCCTGGGGATCCCTGAGCCTTAGGGCTAGGACTCCCCAGGCCTGGGGCTCCCTAAGACTACGGTTCCACAGGCCTGGGGCTCCCTGTCCTGGGGCTCCCTAAGCCTTAGGGCTAGGGCTTCCCAGGCCTGGGGCTCCCTAAGCCTATGTCTCCCTAAGCCTGGGGCTCCCCAGGTCTGGGCCTCCCTAAGCCTGGGGCTCCCCAGGCTTGGGGCTCCCTAAGCCTAGGCTCCCCAGGCCTGGTGCTCCCTAAGCCTAGGGCTCCCCAGGCCTGGGGCTCCCTGAGCCTAGGGCTCCCCAGGCCTGGGGCCCCCTAAGCCTTACGGCTAGGGCTCACCAGGCTTGGTGCTCCCTAAGCTTTAGGGCTAGGTCTCCCAGGACTGGGGCTCCCTAAGCCTAGGGCTCCCTAGGCCTGGTGCTCCCTAAGCCTTAACGCTAGGGCTCCCCAGGCCTGGGGCTCACTAAGCCTTAGGGCTAGGGCTCCCCAGGCCTGGGGCTTAGTAAGCCTTGGGCTCCCCAAGCCTGTGGCTCCCTATGCCTAGGGCTCCCCAGGCCTGGGGCTCCCTAAGCCTAGGGCTCCCCAGGCTGTGTCTCCCTAAGCCAAGGGCTCCCCAGGCCTGGGGCTCCCTAAGCCTAGGGCTCCCCAGGCTGGGTCTCCCTAAGCCAAGGGCTCCCCAGGCCTGGGGCTCCCTAAGCCTAGGGCTCCCCAGGCTGGGTCTCCCTAAGCCTAGGGCTCCCCAGGCCTGGGGCTCCCTAAGCCTTAGGGCTCCCCAGGCCTTAGGCTTCCGAAGCCTAGGGCTCCCCAGGCATGGGCCTCCCTATGTCTTAGGCCTAGGGCTCCCCAGGCCTGGGCCACCCTAATCCTTAGGGCTAGGGCGCCCCAGACTGGGGGCTCTCTAAGCCTAAGGCTCCCCAAACTGGGGCTCACTAAGCCTTAGGGCTAGGGCTCCCCAGGCCAGGGGCTCCCTAAACCTATGGCTACCCTTTGCCCGGGGCCCCCTAAGCCTAGTGTTCACGAGGCCTGGGGTTCCCTGAGCCTAGGGCTCCCCAGTCCTGGGGCTCCTTAAGCCTTAGGGCTAGGGCTCCCCAGGCCTGGGGCTACCTGAGCCTAGAGCTCCACAGGCCTGGGGCTACCTAATCCTTAGGGTTAGGGCTCCCCAGGCCTGGGGCTCCTTACCCTATGGCTCCCTATGCCTTGCGCTCCCTAAGCCTTAGGACTAGGGGTCCCAAGGCCTGGGGCTCCCTTAGACTAGGGCTTCCCAGGCCTGGGATTCCCCAAACATAGGGATCCCCAAGGCCTGGGGCCGGCTAAGCCTAGGGCTCCCCAGGCCTGGGGCTCCCTGAGTTTAGGGCTCCGCAGGCCTGGGGCTCCCTAAGCCTTAAGGCTAGGGCTCCCCTGGCCTGGGGCTCCCTGAACTTAGGGCTCCCCAGGCCTGGGGCTACCTAAACCTTATGGCTAGGGCTCCCCTGTCCTGGGGCTACCTGAGCCTAGGGCTACCCAGCCTGGGGCTCCCTAAGCCTTAAGGCTAGGGCTCCCCAAGCCTGGGGCTCCTTGAGCCTAGGGCGCTCCAAGCCTGGGGCTCCCTGGGCCTTCGGGCTAGTGCTCCCCTGGCCTGGGGCTACCTGTGCCTAGGGCTCCCCAGTCCTGTGGCTCCCTAACCGTTAGGGCTAGGGCTCCCCAGGCTTGGGCTCCCTGAGCCTAGGGATCCCAAGACCTGGGGCTCGCTAAGCCTTAGGGCTAGGGCAACCCAGGCCTGGAGCTCCCTGAGTCTAGGGCTCCCCAGGCCTGGGGTTCTCAAAGCCTTAGGGCTAGGGCTCCCCTGGCCTGGGGCTCCCTGAGCCTAGGGCTCCCCAGGCCTGGGGCTCCCTAAGCCTAGGTCTCCCCAGGCCTGGGGCTCCATAAGCCTAGGGCTCCCCAGGCCTGGGGCTCCATAAGAGTAGGGCTCCCCATGCTGGGGCTCCCTAAGAGTAGGGCTCCCCAGGCCTGGGGCTCACTAAGCCATAGGGTTAGGGCTCCCCTGGCCTGGGGCTACATGAGCCTAGGGCTCCCCAGGCCTGTGGCTCCCTAAGCCTTAGGGCTAGGGCTGCCCAGGCCTGGGGCTCCCTGATCTTAAGCTCCCCAGCCTGGGGCTCCCTGAGCCTAGGTCTCCCCAGGCCTGGGGCTCCCTAAATCTAGGTCTCCCCAGGCCTGGGGCTCCCTAAGCTTTAGGGCTAGGGTTCCCCAGGCCTGGGGTTCCCGAAGCCTTAAGCTAGGGCTCCCCAGGCCTGGGGCTCCCTAAGCCTAAGGGTCCCGAGGCCTGGGGCTCATTAAGCCTTAGGGCTAGGGCTCCCCAGGCCTGGGGCTCCATAAGCCTAGGGCTCCCCAAGCCTGGTGCTCCCAAAGCCTAGAGCTCCCCAGCCCTGGGGCTCCCTAAGCCTAGGGCTCCCCAGGCCTGGGGCTCCCTAAACCTAGGGCTCCCCAGGCCTGGGGCTCCCTAAGCCTAGGGCTCCCCATGCTGGACTCCCTAAGCCTAGGGCTCCCCAGGCCTGGGGCTCCCTAAGCCTACAGCTCCCCAGGCCTGGGGCCCCCTAGCCTTAGGGCTAGGGCTCACCAGGCTTGGGGCTCCCTAAGCCTAAGGGCTGGGGCGCCCCGGCATGAGGCTCCCTAAGCCTAAGGGCTGGGGCGACCAAGGCCTGGGGCTCCCTAAGACTAAGTGCTGGAGAGCACCAAGCCTGGGGCTCCCTAAGCCTTAGGACTAGGACTCCCGAGGCCTGGGCCTCCTTAAGGCTAGGGCTCCCCATGCCTGGGGCTCCCTAAGCCTAGAGCTCCCCAGGCCTGGGGGCCCCTAGCCTTAGGGCTAGGGCTCACCAGGCTTGGGGCTCCCTAAGCGTAAGGGCTGGGGCGCCCCAGGCCTGGGCTCCCAAAGCCAAAAGGGCTGGGGTGCCCCAGGCCTGGGGCTCCCTAAGCTTAAGAATTGGGGTGCCCCAGGACTGGGGTCCCAAACACTAAGGGCTTGGGCGCCCCAGGCCTTTGGCTCCCAAAGCCTAATGGCTGGGGCGCCCCAGGCCTGGGGCTCCCAAAGCCTAAGGGCAGGGGCGCCCCAGGCCTGGCGCTCCCCAAGCCTAAAGGCAGGCGCGCCACAAGCCTGGGGCTCCATAAGCCTAAAGGCTGGGGCGTCCCAGACCAGGGGCTCCCAAAGTCTAAGGGCTGGGGCGCCCCAGGCCTGGGTCTCCCTAAGCCTAAGGGCTGGGGTGCCCCAGGATAGGGGCTCCCTAAGCCTAAGGGCTGGGGAGCCACAGGCCTGGGGCTCCCAAAGCCTAAGGGCTGGGGTGCCCCAGGCCTGGGGCTCCCTAAGCCTAAGAATTGGGGTGCCCCAGGACTGGGGTCCCAAAGCCTATGGGCTGGGAAGCCCCAGGCCTTGGGCTCCCAAAGCCTAAGGCTGGGGCGCCCCAGGCCTGGGGCTCCCAAAGCCTAAGGGCAGGGGCGTCCCAGGCCTGGCGCTCCCAAAGCCTAAAGGCAGGACCGCCACAGGCCTGGGGTTCCCTAAGCCTAAGTGTTGGGGCGCCCCAGGTCTGGGGCTCCGTAAGACTAAGGGCTGGGGCGTCCCAGGCCGTGGCTTCCAAAGCCTAAGGGTTGGGGCGCCCCAGGTCTGGTGTTTGCAAAGCTAAGGGCTGGGGCGTCCCAGGCCTGGGGCTCCCAAATACTAAGGGCTGTGCCGCCCCAGTCATGGGGCTCCTTAGCCTAAGGGCTGGGGCGCCCCAGGCCTGGGGCTCCCAAGGCCTAATGGCTGGGGCGCCCCAGGCCTGGGGCTCCCAAAGCCTAAGGGCTGTGCCGCCCCAGTCCTGGGGCTCTTTAGCCTACGGGCTGGGGCGCACCAGGCCTAGGGCTCCCTAAGCCTAAGGCCTCGGGCGCCCCAGGCCCGGGGCTAACTAAGCCTAATGGCTGGAGCGCCCCAGTGTGCAGCTCCAAAAGCCTAAGGCTGGGGCGCAGCAGGCCTCGGGCTCCCAAAGCCTAAGGCTGGGGCGCCCCAGGCCTGGGGCTCCCAAAGCCTAAGGGCAGGGGCGTCCCAGGCCTGGCGCTCCCAAAGCCTAAAGGCAGGACCGCCACAGGCCTGGGGTTCCCTAAGCCTAAGTGTTGGGGCGCCCCAGGTCTGGGGCTCCGTAAGACTAAGGGCTGGGGCGTCCCAGGCCGTGGCTTCCAAAGCCTAAGGGTTGGGGCGCCCCAGGTCTGGTGTTTGCAAAGCTAAGGGCTGGGGCGTCCCAGGCCTGGGGCTCCCAAATACTAAGGGCTGTGCCGCCCCAGTCATGGGGCTCCTTAGCCTAAGGGCTGGGGCGCCCCAGGCCTGGGGCTCCCAAGGCCTAATGGCTGGGGCGCCCCAGGCCTGGGGCTCCCAAAGCCTAAGGGCTGTGCCGCCCCAGTCCTGGGGCTCTTTAGCCTACGGGCTGGGGCGCACCAGGCCTAGGGCTCCCTAAGCCTAAGGCCTCGGGCGCCCCAGGCCCGGGGCTAACTAAGCCTAATGGCTGGAGCGCCCCAGTGTGCAGCTCCAAAAGCCTAAGGGCTGGGGCGCAGCAGGCCTCGGGCTCCCAAAGCCTAAGGCTGGGGCGCCCCAGGCCTGGGGCTCCCAAAGCCTAAGGGCAGGGGCGTCCCAGGCCTGGCGCTCCCAAAGCCTAAAGGCAGGACCGCCACAGGCCTGGGGTTCCCTAAGCCTAAGTGTTGGGGCGCCCCTGGTCTGGGGCTCCGTAAGACTAAGGGCTGGGGCGTCCCAGGCCGTGGCTTCCAAAGCCTAAGGGTTGGGGCGCCCCAGGTCTGGTGTTTGCAAAGCTAAGGGCTGGGGCGTCCCAGGCCTGGGGCTCCCAAATACTAAGGGCTGTGCCGCACCAGTCATGGGGCTCCTTAGCCTAAGGGCTGGGGCGCCCCAGGCCTGGGGCTCCCAAGGCCTAATGGCTGGGGCGCCCCAGGCCTGGGGCTCCCAAAGCCTAAGGGCTGTGCCCCCCCAGTCCTGGGGCTCTTTAGCCTACGGGCTGGGGCGCACCAGGCCTAGGGCTCCCTAAGCCTAAGGCCTCGGGCGCCCCAGGCCCGGGGCTAACTAAGCCTAATGGCTGGAGCGCCCCAGTGTGCAGCTCCAAAAGCCTAAGGGCTGGGGCGCAGCAGGCCTCGGGCTCCCTAAGCCTAAGGTGTGGGGCGCCCCAGGCCTGGGGCTACCTAAGCCTAAGTGCAGGGGCGCCCCAGACCTGGGGGTCCCTAATCCTAATGGCTGGGGCACCCCAGGCCTGGGGCTCCCTAAGCCTAAGTGCTGGGGCGCCCCTGTCCAGTTTCTCCCTAATCCTAAGGGCTGGGGCACCCAAGGCAGGAGGCTCCCTAAGCCCAAGGGCTGGGGCGTTCCAGGCCTGGGGTTCCTTAATCCTAAGGGCTGGGGCGCCCTAGGCCTGGGGCTCCCTAACTCTAAGGGCTGGGGCGCCCCAGGTCTGGGGCTCCGTAAGACTAAGGGCTGTGGCGTCCCAGGTCGTGGCTCCCAAAGCCTAAGGGCTGGGGCGCCCCAGGCCTGGGGCTCCCTAAGCCTCAGTTCTGGGGTGCCCCAGGCAAGGTGTTCCCTAAGCCTAAGGGCTGGAGCGCCCCAGGCCTAGGGCTCCCTAAGCCTAAGGGCTGGAGCGCCCCAGGCCTGCGGCTCCCAAAGCCTAAGGGCTGGGGCGCCCCAGGCCTGGGGGTCCCTAAGCCTAATGGCTGGGGCGCCCCAGGCTAGGGCTCCGTAAGCCTAAGTGCTGGGGCGCCCTAGGCCTGGGGCTCCCTAAGCCGAAGGGCTGGGGCACCCCAGGCCTGGGGCTCCCTTTTCCTAAGGACTGCGGCACCCCAGGCCTGGGGCTCCCAAACCCTAAGGCCTGGGGCTCCCTAAGCCTAATAATTGGGGTGCCCAGGACTGGGGTCCCAAAACCTAAGGGCTGGGGCGCCCCAGGCCTTTGTCTCCCAAAGCCTAATGGCTGGGGCGTCCCAGGCCTGGGGCTCCCTAAGCCTAAGGGCAGGGGCGCCCCAGGCCTGGCGCTCCCAAAGCCTAAAGGCAGGGGCGCCACAGGCCTGGGGCTCCCTAAGCCTAAAGGCTGGGGCTCCCCAGACCAGGGGCTCCCAAAGTGTAAGGGCTGGGGCGCCACAAGCCTGGGGCTCCCAAAGCCTAAGGGCTGGGGTGCCCCAGGCCTGGGGCTCCCTAAGCCTAAGAATTGGGGTGCCCCAGGACTGTGGCCCCAAAGCCTAAGGGCTGCGGCGCCCCAGGCCTTGGGCTCCCTAAGTCTAAGGGCTGGGGCGCCCCAGGCCTGGTGCTTGCAAACCTAAGGGCTGGGGAGTCCCAGGCCTGGGGCTCCCAAATTCTAAGGGCTGTGCCGCCCCAGTCCTGGGGCTCCTTATCCTAAGGTCTGGGGCGCCCCAGGCCTGGGGCTCCCAAGGCCTAATGGCTGGGGCGCCCCAGGCCTGGGGCTCCCAAAGCCTAAGGGCTGTGCCACCCCAGTCCTGGGGCTCCTTAGCCTAAGTGCTGTGGGGCACCAGGCCTAGGGCTCCCTAAGCCTAAGGCCTGGGGGGCCCCAGGCCCGGGGCTAACTAAGCCTAATGGCTGGAGCGCCCCAGGGTGCAGCTCCAAAACCCTAAGGGCTGGGGTGCAGCAGGCCTTTGGCTCCCTAAGCCTAAGGGCTGGGGCGCCCCAGACCTGGGGGTACCTAATCCTAATGGCTGGGGCACCCCAGGCCTGGGGCTCCCTAAGCCAAAGTGCTGGGGCGCCCCTGTCCAGTTTCTCCCTAATCCTAAGGGCTGGGGCGCCCCAGGCATGAGGCTCCCTAAGCCCAAGGACTGGGGCGTCCCAGGCCTGGGGTTCCTTAATCCTAAGGGCTTGGGCGCCCCAGGCATGAGGCTTCCTAAGCCTAAGGGCTGGGGCGCCCTAGGCCTGGGGCTCCCTAACTCTAAGGGCTGGGGCGCCCAAGGCCTGGGGCTCCCTAAGCCTAAGTGCTGGGGCGCCACAGGTCTGGGGCTCCGTAAGACTAAGAGCTGGGGCATCCCAGGCCTGGTGCTTGCAAAGCTAAGGGCTGGGGAGTCCTAGGCCTGGGGCTCCCAAATCCTAAGGGCTGTGCCGCCCCAGGCCTGGGGCACCCAAATCCTAAGGTCTGGGGCGCCACAGGCCTGGGGCTCCCTAAGCCTAAGGGCTGGGGCGCCCCAGGACTGTGGTCCCAAATCATAAGGGCTGGGCTGCCGCAGGCCTTGGGCTCCCTAAGCCTAAGGGCTGGGGCGCCCCAGGCCTGGGGCTCCCAAAGCCTAAGGGCTGGGGGGCCCCAAGCCTTGGACTCCCTAAGCCTAAGGGCTGGGGCGCCCCAGGCTTTGGGCTCCCAAAGCCTAATTGCTGGGGCGCCTGAGGCCTGGTGCTCCCTAAGCCTAAGGGCTGGGGCCCCCCAGACCAGGGGCTCCCAAAGCCTAAGGGCTGGGGAGCCCCGGGCCTGGGGCTTCCTATGCCTAAGGGCTGGTGCGCCCCAGGCGTGGGGCTCCCTAAGCCTAAGGGCGGGGGCTCCACAACCTGCGGCTTCCTAAGCCTAAGGGCTGGGGCACCCCAAGCCTGGGGCTCCCTAATCCTAAGGGCTGGGGCGCCCCATGCCTGGGGCTCACGAAACCTAAATGCTGGGGCGCCTCAGTCCTGGGGCTCCTTAACCTAAGGGCTGGGGCGCCCCAGGTCTGTGGCTCCCAAGGCCTAATGGCTGGGGCGCCCCAGTCCTGGGGCTCCCAAAGCCTAAAGGCTGGGGCAACGCAGGCCTGGGGCTCCCTAAGCTTAAGGGCTGGGGCGCCCAAGACTTGGGGCTCCCTAAGCCTAAAGGCTGTGGCGCCCCACCTGGGGCTCCCTAAGCCTAAGTGCTGGGGCGCCCCAGGCCTAGGGCTACCTAAGCCTAAGGGCTGGGGCGCTACCTAAGCCTAAGGGCTGGGGCGCCCCAGTCTTGGGGCTACCCAAGCCTAAGGGCTGGGACGCCCTAAGCCTCGGACTCCCTAAGCCTAAGGGCTGGGGCGCCCCAGGCCTTGGGCTCCCAAAGCCAAAGGACTGGGGGGGCCCAGGCGTGGGGCTCCCTAAGCCTAAGGGCTGGGAAGCCCCAGGCCTGTGGCTCCCTAAGCCTAAGGTCTGGGGCGCCCCAGGACTGGGGTCCCAAATACTAAGGGCTAGGAAGCCCCAGGCCTGGGGCTTCCAAAGCTAAGGGCTGTGGAGTCCCAGGCCTGGGGCTCCCTAAGCCTAAGGGCTTCGGGGCCCCAGGCCTGGGAGTTCCTAAGCCAAATGCTGGGGCACCCCAGGCTTGGGGCTCCCAAAGCCTAAGTGCTGGGGCGCCCCTGATCAGGTTCTCCCTAAGCCTAAGGGCTGGGCCGCCCCATGCCTGGGGTTCCTTAAGCCTAAGGGCTGGGGCGCCCCAGGCATGAGGCTCCCTAAGCCAAAAGGCTGGGGCGTCCCAGGCCTGGGGTTTCTTAATCCTAAGGGCTGGGGAGCCCAGGCATGAGGCTCCCTAAGCCTAAGTGCTGGGGCGCCCTAGGCCTGGGCCTCCCTAACTCTAAGGGTTGGGGCGCCCCAGGCCTGGGGCTCCCTAAACCTAAGGGCTGGGGCGTCCCAGGCCTGGGGCTACCTAAGCCTAAGCGCAGGGGCGCCCCAGGCCTGGGGGTCCCTAAGCCTAAATGCTTTGGCACCCCAGGCCTGGGGCTCCCTAAGCCTAAGTTCTGGGGCACCCCAGACCAGGTGCGCCCAAATTCTAAGGGCTGGGGCGTCCCAGGCCTAGGGCTCCCTAAGCCTAAGGGCTGGGGGGCCCTAGGCGTGGGGCTCCCTAAGCCTAAGGGCTGGGGCGCCCCAGGCCTGGGGCTCCCTAAGCCTAAGGGCTGGGGCGTACCAGGCCTGGGGCTACCTAAGCCTAAGCGCAGGGGCGCCCCAGGCCTGGGGGTCCCTAATCCTAATGGCTGGGGCACCCCAGGCCTGGGCTTCCCTAAGCCTAAGGGCAGGGGCACCCCTGGCCAGTTTCTCCCTAAGCCTAAGGGCTGGGGCTCCCCAGGCATGAGGCTCCCTAAGCCTAAGGGCTAGGCGCCCTAGGCCTGGGGCTCCCTAACTCTAAGGGCTTAGGCGCCCAAGGCCTGGGGCTCCCTAAGCCTAAGTCCTAGGGCGCACCAGGTTGGGGCTCCCTAAGCGTAAGGCCTGGTGCGACACAGGCCAGGGCTCCCAAACCTACGGGCTGGGGCGCCCCAGGCCTCGGGTTCCTTAAGCCTAAGGGCTGGGGCGCCCCAGGCATGAGGCTATCTAAGCCTAAGGGCTGGGGCGTCCCAGGCCTAGGGCTCCCTAAGCCTAAGGGCTGGGGGGCCCTAGGCGTGGGGCTCCCTAAGCCTAAGAGCTGGGGAGTCCCAGGCCGGGGCTCCCAAAGCCTAAGGGCTGGAGCGCCACAGGCCTGGGGCTCCCTAAGCATAAGAGTGTGTCGCCCCAGGCCTGGCGCTCCCTAAGCCTAAATGCTGTGGCGCCCCAGGCCTGGGGCTCCCTAAGCCTAAGTTCTGGGGCGCCCCAGACCAGGTGCGCCCTAAGCCTAAGGGCAGGGGCGTCCCAGGCCTAGGGCTCCCTAAGCCTAAGGGCTGGGGGGCCCTAGGTGTGGGGCTCCCTAAGCCTAAGGGCTGGGAAGCCCTAGGCCTGGGGGTCCCAAAGCCTAAGTGCTGTGACGCCCCTGGCCAGGTTCTCCCTAAGCCTAAGGGCTGGGGCGCCCCAGGCCTGGGGTTCCTTAAGCCTAAGGGCTAGGGCGTCCCAGGCATGAGGCTCCCTAAGTCTAAGGGCTGGGGCGTCCCAGGCCTGGGGTTCCTTAATCCTAAGGTCTGGGGAGCCCCAGGTATAAGGCTCCCTAAGCTTAAGGGCTGGGGCGCCCTAGGCCTGGGGCTCCCTAACTCTAAGGGTTGGGGCGCCCAAGACCTGGGTCTCCCTAAGCCTAAGAGCTGGGGAGTCCCAGGCCGGGGCTCCCAAAGCCTAATGGTGGGTCGCCCCAGGCCTGGCGCTCCCTAAGCCTAAATGCTGTGGCGCCCCAGGCCTGGGGCTCCCTAAGCCTAAGTTCTGGGGCGCCCCAGACCAGGTGCGCCCTAAGCATAAGGGATGGGTCGTCCCAGGCCTAGGGCTCCCTAAGCCTCAGGCTGGGGGGCCCTAGGCGTGGGGCTCCCTAAGCCTAAGGGCTGGGAAGTCCCAGGCCTGGGGGTCCCAAAGCCTAAGTGCTCGGGCACCCCTGGCCAGGTTCTCCCTAAGCCTAATGGCTGGGGCGCCCCAGGCCTGGGGTTCCTTAAGCCTAAGGGCTGGGGCGCCCCAGGCATGAGGCTTCCTAAGTCTAAGGGCTGGGGCGTCCCAGGCCTGGGGTTCCTTAATCCTAAGGTGTGGGGAGCCCCAGGTATGAGGCTCCCTAAGCTTATGGGCTGGGGGGCCCTAGGCCTGGGGCTCCCTAACTCTAAGGGCTGGGGCGCCCAAGACCTGGGGCTCCCTAAGCCTAAGAGCTGGGGAGTCCCAGGCCGGGGCTCCCAAAGCCTAAGGGCTGGGGCGCCCCAGGCCTAGGGCTCCTTAAGCCTATGGCCTGGGGCGCCCCAGGCCCAGGGCTCCCTAAGCCTAAGGGCTGGGGCGCCCTAGGCCTGCGGCTCCCAAAGCCTAAGGGCTGGGGCGCCCCAGACCTGGGGTTCCCTAAGCCTTAGGGCTGGGGCGTCCCAGGCCTGGCGCTCCCAAAGCCTAAAGGCAGGACCGCCACAGGCCTGGGGTTCCCTAAGCCTAAGTGTTGGGGCGCCCCAGGTCTGGGGCTCCGTAAGACTAAGGGCTGGGGCGTCCCAGGCCGTGGCTTCCAAAGCCTAAGGGTTGGGGCGCCCCAGGTCTGGTGTTTGCAAAGCTAAGGGCTGGGGCGTCCCAGGCCTGGGGCTCCCAAATACTAAGGGCTGTGCCGCACCAGTCATGGGGCTCCTTAGCCTAAGGGCTGGGGCGCCCCAGGCCTGGGGCTCCCAAGGCCTAATGGCTGGAGCGCCCCAGGCCTAGGGCTCCCTAAGCCTAAGGGCTGGAGCGCCCCAGGCCTGCGGCTCCCAAAGCCTAAGGGCTGGGGCGCCCCAGGCCTGGGGGTCCCTAAGCCTAATGGCTGGGGCGCCCCAGGCTAGGGCTCCGTAAGCCTAAGTGCTGGGGCGCCCTAGGCCTGGGGCTCCCTAAGCCGAAGGGCTGGGGCACCCCAGGCCTGGGGCTCCCTTTTCCTAAGGACTGCGGCACCCCAGGCCTGGGGCTCCCAAACCCTAAGGCCTGGGGCTCCCTAAGCCTAATAATTGGGGTGCCCAGGACTGGGGTCCCAAAACCTAAGGGCTGGGGCGCCCCAGGCCTTTGTCTCCCAAAGCCTAATGGCTGGGGCGTCCCAGGCCTGGGGCTCCCTAAGCCTAAGGGCAGGGGCGCCCCAGGCCTGGCGCTCCCAAAGCCTAAAGGCAGGGGCACCACAGGCCTGGGGCTCCCTAAGTCTAAAGGCTGGGGCTCCCCAGACCAGGGGCTCCCAAAGTGTAAGGGCTGGGGCGCCACAAGCCTGGGGCTCCCAAAGCCTAAGGGCTGGGGTGCCCCAGGCCTGGGGCTCCCTAAGCCTAAGAATTGGGGTGCCCCAGGACTGTGGCCCCAAAGCCTAAGGGCTGCGGCACCCCAGGCCTTGGGCTCCCTAAGTCTAAGGGCTGGGGCGCCCCAGGCCTGGTGCTTGCAAACCTAAGGGCTGGGGAGTCCCAGGCCTGGGGCTCCCAAATACTAAGGGCTGTGCCGCCCCAGTCCTGGGGCTCCTTATCCTAAGGTCTGGGGCGCCCCAGGCCTGGGGCTCCCAAGGCCTAATGGCTGGGGCGCCCCAGGCCTGGGGCTCCCAAAGCCTAAGGGCTGTGCCACCCCAGTCCTGGGGCTCCTTAGCCTAAGTGCTGTGGGGCACCAGGCCTAGGGCTCCCTAAGCCTAAGGCCTGGGGGGCCCCAGGCCCGGGGCTAACTAAGCCTAATGGCTGGAGCGCCCCAGGGTGCAGCTCCAAAACCCTAAGGGCTGGGGTGCAGCAGGCCTTTGGCTCCCTAAGCCTAAGGGCTGGGGCGCCCCAGACCTGGGGGTACCTAATCCTAATGGCTGGGGCACCCCAGGCCTGGGGCTCCCTAAGCCAAAGTGCTGGGGCGCCCCTGTCCAGTTTCTCCCTAATCCTAAGGGCTGGGGCGCCCCAGGCATGAGGCTCCCTAAGCCCAAGGACTGGGGCGTCCCAGGCCTGGGGTTCCTTAATCCTAAGGGCTTGGGCGCCCCAGGCATGAGGCTTCCTAAGCCTAAGGGCTGGGGCGCCCTAGGCCTGGGGCTCCCTAACTCTAAGGGCTGGGTCGCCCAAGGCCTGGGGCTCCCTAAGCCTAAGTGCTGGGGCACCACAGGTCTGGGGCTCCGTAAGACTAAGAGCTGGGGCATCCCAGGCCTGGTGCTTGCAAAGCTAAGGGCTGGGGAGTCCTAGGCCTGGGGCTCCCAAATCCTAAGGGCTGTGCCGCCCCAGGCCTGGGGCACCCAAATCCTAAGGTCTGGGGCGCCACAGGCCTGGGGCTCCCTAAGCCTAAGGGCTGGGGCGCCCCAGGACTGTGGTCCCAAATCATAAGGGCTGGGCTGCCGCAGGCCTTGGGCTCCCTAAGCCTAAGGGCTGGGGCGCCCCAGGCCTGGGGCTCCCAAAGCCTAAGGGCTGGGGGGCCCCAAGCCTTGGACTCCCTAAGCCTAAGGGCTGGGGCGCCCCAGGCTTTGGGCTCCCAAAGCCTAATTGCTGGGGCGCCTGAGGCCTGGTGCTCCCTAAGCCTAAGGGCTGGGGTCCCCCAGACCAGGGGCTCCCAAAGCCTAAGGGCTGGGGAGCACCGGGCCTGGGGCTTCCTATGCCTAAGGGCTGGTGCGCCCCAGGCGTGGGGCTCCCTAAGCCTAAGGGCGGGGGCTCCACAACCTGCGGCTTCCTAAGCCTAAGGGCTGGGGCACCCCAAGCCTGGGGCTCCCTAATCCTAAGGGCTGGGGCGCCCCATGCCTGGGGCTCACGAAACCTAAATGCTGGGGCGCCTCAGTCCTGGGGCTCCTTAACCTAAGGGCTGGGGCGCCCCAGGTCTGTGGCTCCCAAGGCCTAATGGCTGGGGCGCCCCAGTCCTGGGGCTCCCAAAGCCTAAAGGCTGGGGCAACGCAGGCCTGGGGCTCCCTAAGCTTAAGGGCTGGGGCGCCCAAGACTTGGGGCTCCCTAAGCCTAAAGGCTGTGGCGCCCCACCTGGGGCTCCCTAAGCCTAAGTGCTGGGGCGCCCCAGGCCTAGGGCTACCTAAGCCTAAGGGCTGGGGCGCTACCTAAGCCTAAGGGCTGGGGCGCCCCAGTCTTGGGGCTACCCAAGCCTAAGGGCTGGGACGCCCCAAGCCTCGGACTCCCTAAGCCTAAGGGCTGGGGCGCCCCAGGCCTTGGGCTCCCAAAGCCAAAGGACTGGGGGGGCCCAGGCGTGGGGCTCCCTAAGCCTAAGGGCTGGGAAGCCCCAGGCCTGTGGCTCCCTAAGCCTAAGGTCTGGGGCGCCCCAGGACTGGGGTCCCAAATACTAAGGGCTAGGAAGCCCCAGGCCTGGGGCTTCCAAAGCTAAGGGCTGTGGAGTCCCAGGCCTGGGGCTCCCTAAGCCTAAGGGCTTCGGGGCCCCAGGCCTGGGAGTTCCTAAGCCAAATGCTGGGGCACCCCAGGCTTGGGGCTCCTAAAGACTAAGTGCTGGGGCGCCCCTGATCAGGTTCTCCCTAAGCCTAAGGGCTGGGCCGCCCCATGCCTGGGGTTCCTTAAGCCTAAGGGCTGGGGCGCTCCAGGCATGAGGCTCCCTAAGCCAAAGGGCTGGGGCGTCCCAGGCCTGGGGTTTCTTAATCCTAAGGGCTGGGGAGCCCAGGCATGAGGCTCCCTAAGCCTAAGTGCTGGGGCGCCCTAGGCCTGGGCCTCCCTAACTCTAAGGGTTGGGGCGCCCCAGGCCTGGGGCTCCCTAAACCTAAGGGCTGGGGCGTCCCAGGCCTGGGGCTACCTAAGCCTAAGCGCAGGGGCGCCCCAGGCCTGGGGGTCCCTAAGCCTAAATGCTTTGGCGCCCCAGGCTTGGGGCTCCCTAAGCCTAAGTTCTGGGGCACCCCAGACCAGGTGCGCCCAAATTCTAAGGGCTGGGGCGTCCCAGGCCTAGGGCTCCCTAAGCCTAAGGGCTGGGGGGCCCTAGGCGTGGGGCTCCCTAAGCCTAAGGGCTGGGGCGCCCCAGGCCTGGGGCTCCCTAAGCCTAAGGGCTGGGGCGTCCCAGGCCTGGGGCTACCTAAGCCTAAGCGCAGGGGCGCCCCAGGCCTGGGGGTCCCTAATCCTAATGGCTGGGGCACCCCAGGCCTGGGCTTCCCTAAGCCTAAGTGCAGGGGCACCCCTGGCCAGTTTCTCCCTAAGCCTAAGGGCTGGGGCTCCCCAGGCATGAGGCTCCCTAAGCCTAAGGGCTGGGCGCCCTAGGCCTGGGGCTCCCTAACTCTAAGGGCTTAGGCGCCCAAGGCCTGGGGCTCCCTAAGCCTAAGTCCTAGGGCGCACCAGGTTGGGGCTCCCTAAGCGTAAGGCCTGGGGCGACACAGGCCAGGGCTCCCAAACCTACGGGCTGGGGCGCCCCAGGCCTCGGGTTCCTTAAGCCTAAGGGCTGGGGCGCCCCAGGCATGAGGCTATCTAAGCCTAAGGGCTGGGGCGTCCCAGGCCTAGGGCTCCCTAAGCCTAAGGGCTGGGGGGCCCTAGGCGTGGGGCTCCCTAAGCCTAAGAGCTGGGGAGTCCCAGGCCGGGGCTCCCAAAGCCTAAGGGCTGGAGCGCCACAGGCCTGGGGCTCCCTAAGCATAAGAGTGTGTCGCCCCAGGCCTGGCGCTCCCTAAGCCTAAATGCTGTGGCGCCCCAGGCCTGGGGCTCCCTAAGCCTAAGTTCTGGGGCGCCCCAGACCAGGTGCGCCCTAAGCCTAAGGGCAGGGGCGTCCCAGGCCTAGGGCTCCCTAAGCCTAAGGGCTGGGGGGCCCTAGGTGTGGGGCTCCCTAAGCCTAAGGGCTGGGAAGCCCTAGGCCTGGGGGTCCCAAAGCCTAAGTGCTGTGACGCCCCTGGCCTGGGGGTCCCTAAGCCTAATGGCTGGGGCGCCCCAGGCTAGGGCTCCGTAAGCCTAAGTGCTGGGGCGTCCCAGGCCTGGGGCTCCCAAATACTAAGGGCTGTGCCGCACCAGTCATGGGGCTCCTTAGCCTAAGGGCTGGGGCGCCCCAGGCCTGGGGCTCCCAAGGCCTAATGGCTGGAGCGCCCCAGGCCTAGGGCTCCCTAAGCCTAAGGGCTGGAGCGCCCCAGGCCTGCGGCTCCCAAAGCCTAAGGGCTGGGGCGCCCCAGGCCTGGGGGTCCCTAAGCCTAATGGCTGGGGCGCCCCAGGCTAGGGCTCCGTAAGCCTAAGTGCTGGGGCGCCCTAGGCCTGGGGCTCCCTAAGCCGAAGGGCTGGGGCACCCCAGGCCTGGGGCTCCCTTTTCCTAAGGACTGCGGCACCCCAGGCCTGGGGCTCCCAAACCCTAAGGCCTGGGGCTCCCTAAGCCTAATAATTGGGGTGCCCAGGACTGGGGTCCCAAAACCTAAGGGCTGGGGCGCCCCAGGCCTTTGTCTCCCAAAGCCTAATGGCTGGGGCGTCCCAGGCCTGGGGCTCCCTAAGCCTAAGGGCAGGGGCGCCCCAGGCCTGGCGCTCCCAAAGCCTAAAGGCAGGGGCACCACAGGCCTGGGGCTCCCTAAGCCTAAAGGCTGGGGCTCCCCAGACCAGGGGCTCCCAAAGTGTAAGGGCTGGGGCGCCACAAGCCTGGGGCTCCCAAAGCCTAAGGGCTGGGGTGCCCCAGGCCTGGGGCTCCCTAAGCCTAAGAATTGGGGTGCCCCAGGACTGCGGCCCCAAAGCCTAAGGGCTGCGGCGCCCCAGGCCTTGGGCTCCCTAAGTCTAAGGGCTGGGGCGCCCCAGGCCTGGTGCTTGCAAACCTAAGGGCTGGGGAGTCCCAGGCCTGGGGCTCCCAAATACTAAGGGCTGTGCCGCCCCAGTCCTGGGGCTCCTTATCCTAAGGTCTGGGGCGCCCCAGGCCTGGGGCTCCCAAGGCCTAATGGCTGGGGCGCCCCAGGCCTGGGGCTCCCAAAGCCTAAGGGCTGTGCCACCCCAGTCCTGGGGCTCCTTAGCCTAAGTGCTGTGGGGCACCAGGCCTAGGGCTCCCTAAGCCTAAGGCCTGGGGGGCCCCAGGCCCGGGGCTAACTAAGCCTAATGGCTGGAGCGCCCCAGGGTGCAGCTCCAAAACCCTAAGGGCTGGGGTGCAGCAGGCCTTTGGCTCCCTAAGCCTAAGGGCTGGGGCGCCCCAGACCTGGGGGTACCTAATCCTAATGGCTGGGGCACCCCAGGCCTGGGGCTCCCTAAGCCAAAGTGCTGGGGCGCCCCTGTCCAGTTTCTCCCTAATCCTAAGGGCTGGGGCGCCCCAGGCATGAGGCTCCCTAAGCCCAAGGACTGGGGCGTCCCAGGCCTGGGGTTCCTTAATCCTAAGGGCTTGGGCGCCCCAGGCATGAGGCTTCCTAAGCCTAAGGGCTGGGGCGCCCTAGGCCTGGGGCTCCCTAACTCTAAGGGCTGGGGCGCCCAAGGCCTGGGGCTCCCTAAGCCTAAGTGCTGGGGCACCACAGGTCTGGGGCTCCGTAAGACTAAGAGCTGGGGCATCCCAGGCCTGGTGCTTGCAAAGCTAAGGGCTGGGGAGTCCTAGGCCTGGGGCTCCCAAATCCTAAGGGCTGTGCCGCCCCAGGCCTGGTGCACCCAAATCCTAAGGTCTGGGGCGCCACAGGCCTGGGGCTCCCTAAGCCTAAGGGCTGGGGCGCCCCAGGACTGTGGTCCCAAATCATAAGGGCTGGGCTGCCGCAGGCCTTGGGCTCCCTAAGCCTAAGGGCTGGGGCGCCCCAGGCCTGGGGCTCCCAAAGCCTAAGGGCTGGGGGGCCCCAAGCCTTGGACTCCCTAAGCCTAAGGGCTGGGGCGCCCCAGGCTTTGGGCTCCCAAAGCCTAATTGCTGGGGCGCCTGAGGCCTGGTGCTCCCTAAGCCTAAGGGCTGGGGTCCCCCAGACCAGGGGCTCCCAAAGCCTAAGGGCTGGGGAGCCCCGGGCCTGGGGCTTCCTATGCCTAAGGGCTGGTGCGCCCCAGGCGTGGGGCTCCCTAAGCCTAAGGGCGGGGGCTCCACAACCTGCGGCTTCCTAAGCCTAAGGGCTGGGGCACCCCAAGCCTGGGGCTCCCTAATCCTAAGGGCTGGGGCGCCCCATGCCTGGGGCTCACGAAACCTAAATGCTGGGGCGCCTCAGTCCTGGGGCTCCTTAACCTAAGGGCTGGGGCGCCCCAGGTCTGTGGCTCCCAAGGCCTAATGGCTGGGGCGCCCCAGTCCTGGGGCTCCCAAAGCCTAAAGGCTGGGGCAACGCAGGCCTGGGGCTCCCTAAGCTTAAGGGCTGGGGCGCCCAAGACTTGGGGCTCCCTAAGCCTAAAGGCTGTGGCGCCCCACCTGGGGCTCCCTAAGCCTAAGTGCTGGGGCGCCCCAGGCCTAGGGCTACCTAAGCCTAAGGGCTGGGGCGCTACCTAAGCCTAAGGGCTGGGGCGCCCCAGTCTTGGGGCTACCCAAGCCTAAGGGCTGGGACGCCCCAAGCCTCGGACTCCCTAAGCCTAAGGGCTGGGGCGCCCCAGGCCTTGGGCTCCCAAAGCCAAAGGACTGGGGGGGCCCAGGCGTGGGGCTCCCTAAGCCTAAGGGCTGGGAAGCCCCAGGCCTGTGGCTCCCTAAGCCTAAGGTCTGGGGCGCCCCAGGACTGGGGTCCCAAATACTAAGGGCTAGGAAGCCCCAGGCCTGGGGCTTCCAAAGCTAAGGGCTGTGGAGTCCCAGGCCTGGGGCTCCCTAAGCCTAAGGGCTTCGGGGCCCCAGGCCTGGGAGTTCCTAAGCCAAATGCTGGGGCACCCCAGGCTTGGGGCTCCTAAAGACTAAGTGCTGGGGCGCCCCTGATCAGGTTCTCCCTAAGCCTAAGGGCTGGGCCGCCCCATGCCTGGGGTTCCTTAAGCCTAAGGGCTGGGGCGCCCCAGGCATGAGGCTCCCTAAGCCAAAGGGCTGGGGCGTCCCAGGCCTGGGGTTTCTTAATCCTAAGGGCTGGGGAGCCCAGGCATGAGGCTCCCTAAGCCTAAGTGCTGGGGCGCCCTAGGCCTGGGCCTCCCTAACTCTAAGGGTTGGGGCGCCCCAGGCCTGGGGCTCCCTAAACCTAAGGGCTGGGGCGTCCCAGGCCTGGGGCTACCTAAGCCTAAGCGCAGGGGCGCCCCAGGCCTGGGGGTCCCTAAGCCTAAATGCTTTGGCGCCCCAGGCCTGGGGCTCCCTAAGCCTAAGTTCTGGGGCACCCCAGACCAGGTGCGCCCAAATTCTAAGGGCTGGGGCGTCCCAGGCCTAGGGCTCCCTAAGCCTAAGGGCTGGGGGGCCCTAGGCGTGGGGCTCCCTAAGCCTAAGGGCTGGGGCGCCCCAGGCCTGGGGCTCCCTAAGCCTAAGGGCTGGGGCGTCCCAGGCCTGGGGCTACCTAAGCCTAAGCGCAGGGGCGCCCCAGGCCTGGGGGTCCCTAATCCTAATGGCTGGGGCACCCCAGGCCTGGGCTTCCCTAAGCCTAAGTGCAGGGGCACCCCTGGCCAGTTTCTCCCTAAGCCTAAGGGCTGGGGCTCCCCAGGCATGAGGCTCCCTAAGCCTAAGGGCTGGGCGCCCTAGGCCTGGGGCTCCCTAACTCTAAGGGCTTAGGCGCCCAAGGCCTGGGGCTCCCTAAGCCTAAGTCCTAGGGCGCACCAGGTTGGGGCTCCCTAAGCGTAAGGCCTGGGGCGACACAGGCCAGGGCTCCCAAACCTACGGGCTGGGGCGCCCCAGGCCTCGGGTTCCTTAAGCCTAAGGGCTGGGGCGCCCCAGGCATGAGGCTATCTAAGCCTAAGGGCTGGGGCGTCCCAGGCCTAGGGCTCCCTAAGCCTAAGGGCTGGGGGGCCCTAGGCGTGGGGCTCCCTAAGCCTAAGAGCTGGGGAGTCCCAGGCCGGGGCTCCCAAAGCCTAAGGGCTGGAGCGCCACAGGCCTGGGGCTCCCTAAGCATAAGAGTGTGTCGCCCCAGGCCTGGCGCTCCCTAAGCCTAAATGCTGTGGCGCCCCAGGCCTGGGGCTCCCTAAGCCTAAGTTCTGGGGCGCCCCAGACCAGGTGCGCCCTAAGCCTAAGGGCAGGGGCGTCCCAGGCCTAGGGCTCCCTAAGCCTAAGGGCTGGGGGGCCCTAGGTGTGGGGCTCCCTAAGCCTAAGGGCTGGGAAGCCCTAGGCCTGGGGGTCCCAAAGCCTAAGTGCTGTGACGCCCCTGGCCAGGTTCTCCCTAAGCCTAAGGGCTGGGGCGCCCCAGGCCTGGGGTTCCTTAAGCCTAAGGGCTAGGGCGTCCCAGGCATGAGGCTCCCTAAGTCTAAGGGCTGGGGCGTCCCAGGCCTGGGGTTCCTTAATCCTAAGGTCTGGGGAGCCCCAGGTATGAGGCTCCCTAAGCTTAAGGGCTGGGGCGCCCTAGGCCTGGGGCTCCCTAACTCTAAGGGTTGGGGCGCCCAAGACCTGGGTCTCCCTAAGCCTAAGAGCTGGGGAGTCCCAGGCCGGGGCTCCCAAAGCCTAATGGTGGGTCGCCCCAGGCCTGGCGCTCCCTAAGCCTAAATGCTGTGGCGCCCCAGGCCTGGGGCTCCCTAAGCCTAAGTTCTGGGGCGCCCCAGACCAGGTGCGCCCTAAGCATAAGGGATGGGTCGTCCCAGGCCTAGGGCTCCCTAAGCCTCAGGGCTGGGGGGCCCTAGGCGTGGGGCTCCCTAAGCCTAAGGGCTGGGAAGCCCCAGGCCTGGGGGTCCCAAAGCCTAAGTGCTCGGGCACCCCTGGCCAGGTTCTCCCTAAGCCTAATGGCTGGGGCGCCCCAGGCCTGGGGTTCCTTAAGCCTAAGGGCTGGGGCGCCCCAGGCATGAGGCTTCCTAAGTCTAAGGGCTGGGGCGTCCCAGGCCTGGGGTTCCTTAATCCTAAGGTGTGGGGAGCCCCAGGTATGAGGCTCCCTAAGCTTATGGGCTGGGGCGCCCTAGGCCTGGGGCTCCCTAACTCTAAGGGCTGGGGCGCCCAAGACCTGGGGCTCCCTAAGCCTAAGAGCTGGGGAGTCCCAGGCCGGGGCTCCCAAAGCCTAAGGGCTGGGGCGCCCCAGGCCTAGGGCTCCCTAAGCCTATGGCCTGGGGCGCCCCAGGCCCAGGGCTCCCTAAGCCTAAGGGCTGGGGCGCCCTAGGCCTGCGGCTCCCAAAGCCTAAGGGTTGGGGCGCCCCAGACCTGGGGTTCCCTAAGCCTTAGGGCTGGGGCGTCCCAGACCTGGCGCTACCTAAGCCTGAGGGCTGGGAGGCCCCATGCGTGGAGCTCCCTAAGCCTAAGGGCTGGGAAGCCCCAGGCCTGGGGCTACCTAAGCCTAAGGGCAGTTGCGCCCCAGGCCTGGGGGTCTCTAATCCTAATGGCTGGGAAGCCTCAGGCCTGGGGCTCCCAAAGCCTAAGTGCAGGTGCGCCCCTGGCCAGGTTCTCCCTAATCCTAAGGGCTGGGGCGTCCCAGGCCTAGGGCTCCCTAAGCCTAAGGGCTGGGAAGCCCCAGGCCTGGGTGTCCCAAAGCCTAAGTGCTGGGGCACCCCTGGCCAGGTTCTCCCTAAGCCTAAGGGCTGGGGCGCCCCAGGCCTGGGGTTCCTTAAGCCTAAGGGCTGGGGCGCCCGAGGCATAAGGCTCCCTAAGTCTAAGGGCTGGGTCGTCCCAGGCCTGGGGTTCCTTAATCCTAAGGTCTGGGGTGCCCCAGGTATGAGGCTCCCTAAGCCTAAGGGCAGGGGCACCCTAGTCCTGGGGGTCCCTAAATCTAAGGGCTGGGGCGCCCAAGACCTGGGGCTCCCTAAGCCTAAGAGCTGGGGAGTCCCAGGCCAGGGCTCCCAAAGTCTAAGGGCTGGGGCGCCCCAGGCCTGGGGCTCCATAAGCCTAAGGGTGGGTCGCCCCAGGCCTGGCGCTCCCTAAGCCTAAATGCTGTGGCGCCCCAGGCCTGGGGCTCCCTAAGCCTAAGTTCTGGGGCGCCCCAGACCAGGTGCGCCCTAAGCCTAAGGGCTGGGGCGTCCCAGGCCTGGGGCTCTCTAAGCCTAAGGCCTGGGGCGCCCCAGGCCCGGTGCTCCCTAACCCTAAGGGCTGGAGCGCCCCAGGCCTGCGGCTCCCAAAGCCTAAGGGCTGGGGCGCCCCAGGCCAAGGGCTCCCTAAGCCTATGGCCTGGGGCGCCCCTGGCCCAGGGCTCCCTAAGCCTAATGGCTGGAGCGCCCCAGGCCTGCGGCTCCCAAAGCGTAAGGGCTGGGGCGCCCCAGACCTGGGGTTCCCTAAGCCTTTGGGCTGGGGCGTCCCAGACCTGGGGCTCCCTAAGCCTAAGGACTGGGGCGTCCCAGGCCTGGGGCTACCTAAGCCTAAGCGCAGGGGCGCCCCAGGCCTGGGGGTCCCTAATCCTAATGGCTGGGGCACCCCAGGCCTGGGGCTCCCTAAGCCTAAGTGCTGGGGCGCCCCTGTCCAGTTTCTCCCTAATCCTAAGGGCTGGGGCACCCAAGGCAGGAGGCTCCCTAAGCCCAAGGGCTGGGGCGTTCCAGGCCTGGGGTTCCTTAATCCTAAGGGCTGGGGCGCCCTAGGCCTGGGGCTCCCTAACTCTAAGGGCTGGGGCGCCCCAGGTCTGGGGCTCCGTAAGACTAAGGGCTGTGGCGTCCCAGGTCGTGGCTCCCAAAGCCTAAGGGCTGGGGCGCCCCAGGCCTGGGGCTCCCTAAGCCTCAGTTCTGGGGTGCCCCAGGCAAGGTGTTCCCTAAGCCTAAGGGCTGGAGCGCCCCAGGCCTAGGGCTCCCTAAGCCTAAGGGCTGGAGCGCCCCAGGCCTGCGGCTCCCAAAGCCTAAGGGCTGGGGCGCCCCAGGCCTGGGGGTCCCTAAGCCTAATGGCTGGGGCGCCCCAGGCTAGGGCTCCGTAAGCCTAAGTGCTGGGGCGCCCTAGGCCTGGGGCTCCCTAAGCCGAAGGGCTGGGGCACCCCAGGCCTGGGGCTCCCTTTTCCTAAGGACTGCGGCACCCCAGGCCTGGGGCTCCCAAACCCTAAGGCCTGGGGCTCCCTAAGCCTAATAATTGGGGTGCCCAGGACTGGGGTCCCAAAACCTAAGGGCTGGGGCGCCCCAGGCCTTTGTCTCCCAAAGCCTAATGGCTGGGGCGTCCCAGGCCTGGGGCTCCCTAAGCCTAAGGGCAGGGGCGCCCCAGGCCTGGCGCTCCCAAAGCCTAAAGGCAGGGGCGCCACAGGCCTGGGGCTCCCTAAGCCTAAAGGCTGGGGCTCCCCAGACCAGGGGCTCCCAAAGTGTAAGGGCTGGGGCGCCACAAGCCTGGGGCTCCCAAAGCCTAAGGGCTGGGGTGCCCCAGGCCTGGGGCTCCCTAAGCCTAAGAATTGGGGTGCCCCAGGACTGTGGCCCCAAAGCCTAAGGGCTGCGGCGCCCCAGGCCTTGGGCTCCCTAAGTCTAAGGGCTGGGGCGCCCCAGGCCTGGTGCTTGCAAACCTAAGGGCTGGGGAGTCCCAGGCCTGGGGCTCCCAAATTCTAAGGGCTGTGCCGCCCCAGTCCTGGGGCTCCTTATCCTAAGGTCTGGGGCGCCCCAGGCCTGGGGCTCCCAAGGCCTAATGGCTGGGGCGCCCCAGGCCTGGGGCTCCCAAAGCCTAAGGGCTGTGCCACCCCAGTCCTGGGGCTCCTTAGCCTAAGTGCTGTGGGGCACCAGGCCTAGGGCTCCCTAAGCCTAAGGCCTGGGGGGCCCCAGGCCCGGGGCTAACTAAGCCTAATGGCTGGAGCGCCCCAGGGTGCAGCTCCAAAACCCTAAGGGCTGGGGTGCAGCAGGCCTTTGGCTCCCTAAGCCTAAGGGCTGGGGCGCCCCAGACCTGGGGGTACCTAATCCTAATGGCTGGGGCACCCCAGGCCTGGGGCTCCCTAAGCCAAAGTGCTGGGGCGCCCCTGTCCAGTTTCTCCCTAATCCTAAGGGCTGGGGCGCCCCAGGCATGAGGCTCCCTAAGCCCAAGGACTGGGGCGTCCCAGGCCTGGGGTTCCTTAATCCTAAGGGCTTGGGCGCCCCAGGCATGAGGCTTCCTAAGCCTAAGGGCTGGGGCGCCCTAGGCCTGGGGCTCCCTAACTCTAAGGGCTGGGGCGCCCAAGGCCTGGGGCTCCCTAAGCCTAAGTGCTGGGGCGCCACAGGTCTGGGGCTCCGTAAGACTAAGAGCTGGGGCATCCCAGGCCTGGTGCTTGCAAAGCTAAGGGCTGGGGAGTCCTAGGCCTGGGGCTCCCAAATCCTAAGGGCTGTGCCGCCCCAGGCCTGGGGCACCCAAATCCTAAGGTCTGGGGCGCCACAGGCCTGGGGCTCCCTAAGCCTAAGGGCTGGGGCGCCCCAGGACTGTGGTCCCAAATCATAAGGGCTGGGCTGCCGCAGGCCTTGGGCTCCCTAAGCCTAAGGGCTGGGGCGCCCCAGGCCTGGAGCTCCCAAAGCCTAAGGGCTGGGGGGCCCCAAGCCTTGGACTCCCTAAGCCTAAGGGCTGGGGCGCCCCAGGCTTTGGGCTCCCAAAGCCTAATTGCTGGGGCGCCTGAGGCCTGGTGCTCCCTAAGCCTAAGGGCTGGGGCCCCCCAGACCAGGGGCTCCCAAAGCCTAAGGGCTGGGGAGCCCCGGGCCTGGGGCTTCCTATGCCTAAGGGCTGGTGCGCCCCAGGCGTGGGGCTCCCTAAGCCTAAGGGCGGGGGCTCCACAACCTGCGGCTTCCTAAGCCTAAGGGCTGGGGCACCCCAAGCCTGGGGCTCCCTAATCCTAAGGGCTGGGGCGCCCCATGCCTGGGGCTCACGAAACCTAAATGCTGGGGCGCCTCAGTCCTGGGGCTCCTTAACCTAAGGGCTGGGGCGCCCCAGGTCTGTGGCTCCCAAGGCCTAATGGCTGGGGCGCCCCAGTCCTGGGGCTCCCAAAGCCTAAAGGCTGGGGCAACGCAGGCCTGGGGCTCCCTAAGCTTAAGGGCTGGGGCGCCCAAGACTTGGGGCTCCCTAAGCCTAAAGGCTGTGGCGCCCCACCTGGGGCTCCCTAAGCCTAAGTGCTGGGGCGCCCCAGGCCTAGGGCTACCTAAGCCTAAGGGCTGGGGCGCTACCTAAGCCTAAGGGCTGGGGCGCCCCAGTCTTGGGGCTACCCAAGCCTAAGGGCTGGGACGCCCTAAGCCTCGGACTCCCTAAGCCTAAGGGCTGGGGCGCCCCAGGCCTTGGGCTCCCAAAGCCAAAGGACTGGGGGGGCCCAGGCGTGGGGCTCCCTAAGCCTAAGGGCTGGGAAGCCCCAGGCCTGTGGCTCCCTAAGCCTAAGGTCTGGGGCGCCCCAGGACTGGGGTCCCAAATACTAAGGGCTAGGAAGCCCCAGGCCTGGGGCTTCCAAAGCTAAGGGCTGTGGAGTCCCAGGCCTGGGGCTCCCTAAGCCTAAGGGCTTCGGGGCCCCAGGCCTGGGAGTTCCTAAGCCAAATGCTGGGGCACCCCAGGCTTGGGGCTCCCAAAGCCTAAGTGCTGGGGCGCCCCTGATCAGGTTCTCCCTAAGCCTAAGGGCTGGGCCGCCCCATGCCTGGGGTTCCTTAAGCCTAAGGGCTGGGGCGCCCCAGGCATGAGGCTCCCTAAGCCAAAGGGCTGGGGCGTCCCAGGCCTGGGGTTTCTTAATCCTAAGGGCTGGGGAGCCCAGGCATGAGGCTCCCTAAGCCTAAGTGCTGGGGCGCCCTAGGCCTGGGCCTCCCTAACTCTAAGGGTTGGGGCGCCCCAGGCCTGGGGCTCCCTAAACCTAAGGGCTGGGGCGTCCCAGGCCTGGGGCTACCTAAGCCTAAGCGCAGGGGCGCCCCAGGCCTGGGGGTCCCTAAGCCTAAATGCTTTGGCACCCCAGGCCTGGGGCTCCCTAAGCCTAAGTTCTGGGGCACCCCAGACCAGGTGCGCCCAAATTCTAAGGGCTGGGGCGTCCCAGGCCTAGGGCTCCCTAAGCCTAAGGGCTGGGGGGCCCTAGGCGTGGGGCTCCCTAAGCCTAAGGGCTGGGGCGCCCCAGGCCTGGGGCTCCCTAAGCCTAAGGGCTGGGGCGTACCAGGCCTGGGGCTCTCTAAGCCTAAGGCCTGGGGCGCCCCAAGCCCGGTGCTCCCTAACCCTAAGGGCTGGAGCGCCCCAGGCCTGCGGCTCCCAAAGCCTAAGGGCTGGGGCGCCCCAGGCCAAGGGCTCCCTAAGCCTATGGCCTGGGGCGCCCCTGGCCCAGGGCTCCCTAAGCCTAATGGCTGGAGCGCCCCAGGCCTGCGGCTCCCAAAGCGTAAGGGCTGGGGCGCCCCAGACCTGGGGTTCCCTAAGCCTTTGGGCTGGGGCGTCCCAGACCTGGGGCTCCCTAAGCCTAAGGGCTGGGGCGTCCCAGGCCTGGGGCTACCTAAGCCTAAGCGCAGGGGCGCCCCAGGCCTGGGGGTCCCTAATCCTAATGGCTGGGGCACCCCAGGCCTGGGGCTCCCTAAGCCTAAGTGCTGGGGCGCCCCTGTCCAGTTTCTCCCTAATCCTAAGGGCTGGGGCACCCAAGGCAGGAGGCTCCCTAAGCCCAAGGGCTGGGGAGTTCCAGGCCTGGGGTTCCTTAATCCTAAGGGCTGGGGCGCCCTAGGCCTGGGGCTCCCTAACTCTAAGGGCTGGGGCGCCCCAGGTCTGGGGCTCCGTAAGACTAAGGGCTGTGGCGTCCCAGGTCGTGGCTCCCAAAGCCTAAGGGCTGGGGCGCCCCAGGCCTGGGGCTCCCTAAGCCTCAGTTCTGGGGTGCCCCAGGCAAGGTGTTCCCTAAGCCTAAGGGCTGGAGCGCCCCAGGCCTAGGGCTCCCTAAGCCTAAGGGCTGGAGCGCCCCAGGCCTGCGGCTCCCAAAGCCTAAGGGCTGGGGCGCCCCAGGCCTGGGGGTCCCTAAGCCTAATGGCTGGGGCGCCCCAGGCTAGGGCTCCGTAAGCCTAAGTGCTGGGGCGCCCTAGGCCTGGGGCTCCCTAAGCCGAAGGGCTGGGGCACCCCAGGCCTGGGGCTCCCTTTTCCTAAGGACTGCGGCACCCCAGGCCTGGGGCTCCCAAACCCTAAGGCCTGGGGCTCCCTAAGCCTAATAATTGGGGTGCCCAGGACTGGGGTCCCAAAACCTAAGGGCTGGGGCGCCCCAGGCCTTTGTCTCCCAAAGCCTAATGGCTGGGGCGTCCCAGGCCTGGGGCTCCCTAAGCCTAAGGGCAGGGGCGCCCCAGGCCTGGCGCTCCCAAAGCCTAAAGGCAGGGGCGCCACAGGCCTGGGGCTCCCTAAGCCTAAAGGCTGGGGCTCCCCAGACCAGGGGCTCCCAAAGTGTAAGGGCTGGGGCGCCACAAGCCTGGGGCTCCCAAAGCCTAAGGGCTGGGGTGCCCCAGGCCTGGGGCTCCCTAAGCCTAAGAATTGGGGTGCCCCAGGACTGTGGCCCCAAAGCCTAAGGGCTGCGGCGCCCCAGGCCTTGGGCTCCCTAAGTCTAAGGGCTGGGGCGCCCCAGGCCTGGTGCTTGCAAACCTAAGGGCTGGGGAGTCCCAGGCCTGGGGCTCCCAAATTCTAAGGGCTGTGCCGCCCCAGTCCTGGGGCTCCTTATCCTAAGGTCTGGGGCGCCCCAGGCCTGGGGCTCCCAAGGCCTAATGGCTGGGGCGCCCCAGGCCTGGGGCTCCCAAAGCCTAAGGGCTGTGCCACCCCAGTCCTGGGGCTCCTTAGCCTAAGTGCTGTGGGGCACCAGGCCTAGGGCTCCCTAAGCCTAAGGCCTGGGGGGCCCCAGGCCCGGGGCTAACTAAGCCTAATGGCTGGAGCGCCCCAGGGTGCAGCTCCAAAACCCTAAGGGCTGGGGTGCAGCAGGCCTTTGGCTCCCTAAGCCTAAGGGCTGGGGCGCCCCAGACCTGGGGGTACCTAATCCTAATGGCTGGGGCACCCCAGGCCTGGGGCTCCCTAAGCCAAAGTGCTGGGGCGCCCCTGTCCAGTTTCTCCCTAATCCTAAGGGCTGGGGCGCCCCAGGCATGAGGCTCCCTAAGCCCAAGGACTGGGGCGTCCCAGGCCTGGGGTTCCTTAATCCTAAGGGCTTGGGCGCCCCAGGCATGAGGCTTCCTAAGCCTAAGGGCTGGGGCGCCCTAGGCCTGGGGCTCCCTAACTCTAAGGGCTGGGGCGCCCAAGGCCTGGGGCTCCCTAAGCCTAAGTGCTGGGGCGCCACAGGTCTGGGGCTCCGTAAGACTAAGAGCTGGGGCATCCCAGGCCTGGTGCTTGCAAAGCTAAGGGCTGGGGAGTCCTAGGCCTGGGGCTCCCAAATCCTAAGGGCTGTGCCGCCCCAGGCCTGGGGCACCCAAATCCTAAGGTCTGGGGCGCCACAGGCCTGGGGCTCCCTAAGCCTAAGGGCTGGGGCGCCCCAGGACTGTGGTCCCAAATCATAAGGGCTGGGCTGCCGCAGGCCTTGGGCTCCCTAAGCCTAAGGGCTGGGGCGCCCCAGGCCTGGGGCTCCCAAAGCCTAAGGGCTGGGGGGCCCCAAGCCTTGGACTCCCTAAGCCTAAGGGCTGGGGCGCCCCAGGCTTTGGGCTCCCAAAGCCTAATTGCTGGGGCGCCTGAGGCCTGGTGCTCCCTAAGCCTAAGGGCTGGGGCCCCCCAGACCAGGGGCTCCCAAAGCCTAAGGGCTGGGGAGCCCCGGGCCTGGGGCTTCCTATGCCTAAGGGCTGGTGCGCCCCAGGCGTGGGGCTCCCTAAGCCTAAGGGCGGGGGCTCCACAACCTGCGGCTTCCTAAGCCTAAGGGCTGGGGCACCCCAAGCCTGGGGCTCCCTAATCCTAAGGGCTGGGGCGCCCCATGCCTGGGGCTCACGAAACCTAAATGCTGGGGCGCCTCAGTCCTGGGGCTCCTTAACCTAAGGGCTGGGGCGCCCCAGGTCTGTGGCTCCCAAGGCCTAATGGCTGGGGCGCCCCAGTCCTGGGGCTCCCAAAGCCTAAAGGCTGGGGCAACGCAGGCCTGGGGCTCCCTAAGCTTAAGGGCTGGGGCGCCCAAGACTTGGGGCTCCCTAAGCCTAAAGGCTGTGGCGCCCCACCTGGGGCTCCCTAAGCCTAAGAGCTGGGGCGCCCCAGGCCTAGGGCTACCTAAGCCTAAGGGCTGGGGCGCTACCTAAGCCTAAGGGCTGGGGCGCCCCAGTCTTGGGGCTACCCAAGCCTAAGGGCTGGGACGCCCTAAGCCTCGGACTCCCTAAGCCTAAGGGCTGGGGCGCCCCAGGCCTTGGGCTCCCAAAGCCAAAGGACTGGGGGGGCCCAGGCGTGGGGCTCCCTAAGCCTAAGGGCTGGTAAGCCCCAGGCCTGTGGCTCCCTAAGCCTAAGGTCTGGGGCGCCCCAGGACTGGGGTCCCAAATACTAAGGGCTAGGAAGCCCCAGGCCTGGGGCTTCCAAAGCTAAGGGCTGTGGAGTCCCAGGCCTGGGGCTCCCTAAGCCTAAGGGCTTCGGGGCCCCAGGCCTGGGAGTTCCTAAGCCAAATGCTGGGGCACCCCAGGCTTGGGGCTCCCAAAGCCTAAGTGCTGGGGCGCCCCTGATCAGGTTCTCCCTAAGCCTAAGGGCTGGGCCGCCCCATGCCTGGGGTTCCTTAAGCCTAAGGGCTGGGGCGCCCCAGGCATGAGGCTCCCTAAGCCAAAGGGCTGGGGCGTCCCAGGCCTGGGGTTTCTTAATCCTAAGGGCTGGGGAGCCCAGGCATGAGGCTCCCTAAGCCTAAGTGCTGGGGCGCCCTAGGCCTGGGCCTCCCTAACTCTAAGGGTTGGGGCGCCCCAGGCCTGGGGCTCCCTAAACCTAAGGGCTGGGGCGTCCCAGGCCTGGGGCTACCTAAGCCTAAGCGCAGGGGCGCCCCAGGCCTGGGGGTCCCTAAGCCTAAATGCTTTGGCACCCCAGGCCTGGGGCTCCCTAAGCCTAAGTTCTGGGGCACCCCAGACCAGGTGCGCCCAAATTCTAAGGGCTGGGGCGTCCCAGGCCTAGGGCTCCCTAAGCCTAAGGGCTGGGGGGCCCTAGGCGTGGGGCTCCCTAAGCCTAAGGGCTGGGGCGCCCCAGGCCTGGGGCTCCCTAAGCCTAAGGGCTGGGGCGTACCAGGCCTGGGGCTACCTAAGCCTAAGCGCAGGGGCGCCCCAGGCCTGGGGGTCCCTAATCCTAATGGCTGGGGCACCCCAGGCCTGGGCTTCCCTAAGCCTAAGGGCAGGGGCACCCCTGGCCAGTTTCTCCCTAAGCCTAAGGGCTGGGGCTCCCCAGGCATGAGGCTCCCTAAGCCTAAGGGCTGGGCGCCCTAGGCCTGGGGCTCCCTAACTCTAAGGGCTTAGGCGCCCAAGGCCTGGGGCTCCCTAAGCCTAAGTCCTAGGGCGCACCAGGTTGGGGCTCCCTAAGCGTAAGGCCTGGTGCGACACAGGCCAGGGCTCCCAAACCTACGGGCTGGGGCGCCCCAGGCCTCGGGTTCCTTAAGCCTAAGGGCTGGGGCGCCCCAGGCATGAGGCTATCTAGGCCTAAGGGCTGGGGCGTCCCAGGCCTAGGGCTCCCTAAGCCTAAGGGCTGGGGGGCCCTAGGCGTGGGGCTCCCTAAGCCTAAGAGCTGGGGAGTCCCAGGCCGGGGCTCCCAAAGCCTAAGGGCTGGAGCGCCACAGGCCTGGGGCTCCCTAAGCATAAGAGTGTGTCGCCCCAGGCCTGGCGCTCCCTAAGCCTAAATGCTGTGGCGCCCCAGGCCTGGGGCTCCCTAAGCCTAAGTTCTGGGGCGCCCCAGACCAGGTGCGCCCTAAGCCTAAGGGCAGGGGCGTCCCAGGCCTAGGGCTCCCTAAGCCTAAGGGCTGGGGGGCCCTAGGTGTGGGGCTCCCTAAGCCTAAGGGCTGGGAAGCCCTAGGCCTGGGGGTCCCAAAGCCTAAGTGCTGTGACGCCCCTGGCCAGGTTCTCCCTAAGCCTAAGGGCTGGGGCGCCCCAGGCCTGGGGTTCCTTAAGCCTAAGGGCTAGGGCATCCCAGGCATGAGGCTCCCTAAGTCTAAGGGCTGGGGCGTCCCAGGCCTGGGGTTCCTTAATCCTAAGGTCTGGGGAGCCCCAGGTATGAGGCTCCCTAAGCTTAAGGGCTGGGGCGCCCTAGGCCTGGGGCTCCCTAACTCTAAGGGTTGGGGCGCCCAAGACCTGGGTCTCCCTAAGCCTAAGAGCTGGGGAGTCCCAGGCCGGGGCTCCCAAAGCCTAATGGTGGGTCGCCCCAGGCCTGGCGCTCCCTAAGCCTAAATGCTGTGGCGCCCCAGGCCTGGGGCTCCCTAAGCCTAAGTTCTGGGGCGCCCCAGACCAGGTGCGCCCTAAGCATAAGGGATGGGTCGTCCCAGGCCTAGGGCTCCCTAAGCCTCAGGCTGGGGGGCCCTAGGCGTGGGGCTCCCTAAGCCTAAGGGCTGGGAAGTCCCAGGCCTGGGGGTCCCAAAGCCTAAGTGCTCGGGCACCCCTGGCCAGGTTCTCCCTAAGCCTAATGGCTGGGGCGCCCCAGGCCTGGAGTTCCTTAAGCCTAAGGGCTGGGGCGCCCCAGGCATGAGGCTTCCTAAGTCTAAGGGCTGGGGCGTCCCAGGCCTGGGGTTCCTTAATCCTAAGGTGTGGGGAGCCCCAGGTATGAGGCTCCCTAAGCTTATGGGCTGGGGGGCCCTAGGCCTGGGGCTCCCTAACTCTAAGGGCTGGGGCGCCCAAGACCTGGGGCTCCCTAAGCCTAAGAGCTGGGGAGTCCCAGGCCGGGGCTCCCAAAGCCTAAGGGCTGGGGCGCCCCAGGCCTAGGGCTCCTTAAGCCTATGGCCTGGGGCGCCCCAGGCCCAGGGCTCCCTAAGCCTAAGGGCTGGGGCGCCCTAGGCCTGCGGCTCCCAAAGCCTAAGGGCTGGGGCGCCCCAGACCTGGGGTTCCCTAAGCCTTAGGGCTGGGGCGTCCCAGGCCTGGCGCTCCCAAAGCCTAAAGGCAGGACCGCCACAGGCCTGGGGTTCCCTAAGCCTAAGTGTTGGGGCGCCCCAGGTCTGGGGCTCCGTAAGACTAAGGGCTGGGGCGTCCCAGGCCGTGGCTTCCAAAGCCTAAGGGTTGGGGCGCCCCAGGTCTGGTGTTTGCAAAGCTAAGGGCTGGGGCGTCCCAGGCCTGGGGCTCCCAAATACTAAGGGCTGTGCCGCACCAGTCATGGGGCTCCTTAGCCTAAGGGCTGGGGCGCCCCAGGCCTGGGGCTCCCAAGGCCTAATGGCTGGAGCGCCCCAGGCCTAGGGCTCCCTAAGCCTAAGGGCTGGAGCGCCCCAGGCCTGCGGCTCCCAAAGCCTAAGGGCTGGGGCGCCCCAGGCCTGGGGGTCCCTAAGCCTAATGGCTGGGGCGCCCCAGGCTAGGGCTCCGTAAGCCTAAGTGCTGGGGCGCCCTAGGCCTGGGGCTCCCTAAGCCGAAGGGCTGGGGCACCCCAGGCCTGGGGCTCCCTTTTCCTAAGGACTGCGGCACCCCAGGCCTGGGGCTCCCAAACCCTAAGGCCTGGGGCTCCCTAAGCCTAATAATTGGGGTGCCCAGGACTGGGGTCCCAAAACCTAAGGGCTGGGGCGCCCCAGGCCTTTGTCTCCCAAAGCCTAATGGCTGGGGCGTCCCAGGCCTGGGGCTCCCTAAGCCTAAGGGCAGGGGCGCCCCAGGCCTGGCGCTCCCAAAGCCTAAAGGCAGGGGCACCACAGGCCTGGGGCTCCCTAAGCCTAAAGGCTGGGGCTCCCCAGACCAGGGGCTCCCAAAGTGTAAGGGCTGGGGCGCCACAAGCCTGGGGCTCCCAAAGCCTAAGGGCTGGGGTGCCCCAGGCCTGGGGCTCCCTAAGCCTAAGAATTGGGGTGCCCCAGGACTGTGGCCCCAAAGCCTAAGGGCTGCGGCGCCCCAGGCCTTGGGCTCCCTAAGTCTAAGGGCTGGGGCGCCCCAGGCCTGGTGCTTGCAAACCTAAGGGCTGGGGAGTCCCAGGCCTGGGGCTCCCAAATACTAAGGGCTGTGCCGCCCCAGTCCTGGGGCTCCTTATCCTAAGGTCTGGGGCGCCCCAGGCCTGGGGCTCCCAAGGCCTAATGGCTGGGGCGCCCCAGGCCTGGGGCTCCCAAAGCCTAAGGGCTGTGCCACCCCAGTCCTGGGGCTCCTTAGCCTAAGTGCTGTGGGGCACCAGGCCTAGGGCTCCCTAAGCCTAAGGCCTGGGGGGCCCCAGGCCCGGGGCTAACTAAGCCTAATGGCTGGAGCGCCCCAGGGTGCAGCTCCAAAACCCTAAGGGCTGGGGTGCAGCAGGCCTTTGGCTCCCTAAGCCTAAGGGCTGGGGCGCCCCAGACCTGGGGGTACCTAATCCTAATGGCTGGGGCACCCCAGGCCTGGGGCTCCCTAAGCCAAAGTGCTGGGGCGCCCCTGTCCAGTTTCTCCCTAATCCTAAGGGCTGGGGCGCCCCAGGCATGAGGCTCCCTAAGCCCAAGGACTGGGGCGTCCCAGGCCTGGGGTTCCTTAATCCTAAGGGCTTGGGCGCCCCAGGCATGAGGCTTCCTAAGCCTAAGGGCTGGGGCGCCCTAGGCCTGGGGCTCCCTAACTCTAAGGGCTGGGGCGCCCAAGGCCTGGGGCTCCCTAAGCCTAAGTGCTGGGGCACCACAGGTCTGGGGCTCCGTAAGACTAAGAGCTGGGGCATCCCAGGCCTGGTGCTTGCAAAGCTAAGGGCTGGGGAGTCCTAGGCCTGGGGCTCCCAAATCCTAAGGGCTGTGCCGCCCCAGGCCTGGGGCACCCAAATCCTAAGGTCTGGGGCGCCACAGGCCTGGGGCTCCCTAAGCCTAAGGGCTGGGGCGCCCCAGGACTGTGGTCCCAAATCATAAGGGCTGGGCTGCCGCAGGCCTTGGGCTCCCTAAGCCTAAGGGCTGGGGCGCCCCAGGCCTGGGGCTCCCAAAGCCTAAGGGCTGGGGGGCCCCAAGCCTTAGACTCCCTAAGCCTAAGGGCTGGGGCGCCCCAGGCTTTGGGCTCCCAAAGCCTAATTGCTGGGGCGCCTGAGGCCTGGTGCTCCCTAAGCCTAAGGGCTGGGGCCCCCCAGACCAGGGGCTCCCAAAGCCTAAGGGCTGGGGAGCCCCGGGCCTGGGGCTTCCTATGCCTAAGGGCTGGTGCGCCCCAGGCGTGGGGCTCCCTAAGCCTAAGGGCGGGGGCTCCACAACCTGCGGCTTCCTAAGCCTAAGGGCTGGGGCACCCCAAGCCTGGGGCTCCCTAATCCTAAGGGCTGGGGCGCCCCATGCCTGGGGCTCACGAAACCTAAATGCTGGGGCGCCTCAGTCCTGGGGCTCCTTAACCTAAGGGCTGGGGCGCCCCAGGTCTGTGGCTCCCAAGACCTAATGGCTGGGGCGCCCCAGTCCTGGGGCTCCCAAAGCCTAAAGGCTGGGGCAACGCAGGCCTGGGGCTCCCTAAGCTTAAGGGCTGGGGCGCCCAAGACTTGGGGCTCCCTAAGCCTAAAGGCTGTGGCGCCCCACCTGGGGCTCCCTAAGCCTAAGTGCTGGGGCGACCCAGGCCTAGGGC
Organism: Tenrec ecaudatus; assembly: GCF_050624435.1. Taxonomy (NCBI): domain Eukaryota; kingdom Metazoa; phylum Chordata; class Mammalia; order Afrosoricida; family Tenrecidae; genus Tenrec; species Tenrec ecaudatus. The sequence continues at coordinate 85,612 of NW_027459301.1, read as the reverse complement.
TACCTAAGCCTAAGGGCTGGGGCGCTACCTAAGCCTAAGGGCTGGGGCGCCCCAGTCTTGGGGCTACCCAAGCCTAAGGGCTGGGACGCCCCAAGCCTCGGACTCCCTAAGCCTAAGGGCTGGGGCGCCCCAGGCCTTGGGCTCCCAAAGCCAAAGGACTGGGGGGGCCCAGGCGTGGGGCTCCCTAAGCCTAAGGGCTGGGAAGCCCCAGGCCTGTGGCTCCCTAAGCCTAAGGTCTGGGGCGCCCCAGGACTGGGGTCCCAAATACTAAGGGCTAGGAAGCCCCAGGCCTGGGGCTTCCAAAGCTAAGGGCTGTGGAGTCCCAGGCCTGGGGCTCCCTAAGCCTAAGGGCTTCGGGGCCCCAGGCCTGGGAGTTCCTAAGCCAAATGCTGGGGCACCCCAGGCTTGGGGCTCCTAAAGACTAAGTGCTGGGGCGCCCCTGATCAGGTTCTCCCTAAGCCTAAGGGCTGGGCCGCCCCATGCCTGGGGTTCCTTAAGCCTAAGGGCTGGGGCGCCCCAGGCATGAGGCTCCCTAAGCCAAAGGGCTGGGGCGTCCCAGGCCTGGGGTTTCTTAATCCTAAGGGCTGGGGAGCCCAGGCATGAGGCTCCCTAAGCCTAAGTGCTGGGGCGCCCTAGGCCTGGGCCTCCCTAACTCTAAGGGTTGGGGCGCCCCAGGCCTGGGGCTCCCTAAACCTAAGGGCTGGGGCGTCCCAGGCCTGGGGCTACCTAAGCCTAAGCGCAGGGGCGCCCCAGGCCTGGGGGTCCCTAAGCCTAAATGCTTTGGCGCCCCAGGCTTGGGGCTCCCTAAGCCTAAGTTCTGGGGCACCCCAGACCAGGTGCGCCCAAATTCTAAGGGCTGGGGCGTCCCAGGCCTAGGGCTCCCTAAGCCTAAGGGCTGGGGGGCCCTAGGCGTGGGGCTCCCTAAGCCTAAGGGCTGGGGCGCCCCAGGCCTGGGGCTCCCTAAGCCTAAGGGCTGGGGCGTCCCAGGCCTGGGGCTACCTAAGCCTAAGCGCAGGGGCGCCCCAGGCCTGGGGGTCCCTAATCCTAATGGCTGGGGCACCCCAGGCCTGGGCTTCCCTAAGCCTAAGTGCAGGGGCACCCCTGGCCAGTTTCTCCCTAAGCCTAAGGGCTGGGGCTCCCCAGGCATGAGGCTCCCTAAGCCTAAGGGCTGGGCGCCCTAGGCCTGGGGCTCCCTAACTCTAAGGGCTTAGGCGCCCAAGGCCTGGGGCTCCCTAAGCCTAAGTCCTAGGGCGCACCAGGTTGGGGCTCCCTAAGCGTAAGGCCTGGGGCGACACAGGCCAGGGCTCCCAAACCTACGGGCTGGGGCGCCCCAGGCCTCGGGTTCCTTAAGCCTAAGGGCTGGGGCGCCCCAGGCATGAGGCTATCTAAGCCTAAGGGCTGGGGCGTCCCAGGCCTAGGGCTCCCTAAGCCTAAGGGCTGGGGGGCCCTAGGCGTGGGGCTCCCTAAGCCTAAGAGCTGGGGAGTCCCAGGCCGGGGCTCCCAAAGCCTAAGGGCTGGAGCGCCACAGGCCTGGGGCTCCCTAAGCATAAGAGTGTGTCGCCCCAGGCCTGGCGCTCCCTAAGCCTAAATGCTGTGGCGCCCCAGGCCTGGGGCTCCCTAAGCCTAAGTTCTGGGGCGCCCCAGACCAGGTGCGCCCTAAGCCTAAGGGCAGGGGCGTCCCAGGCCTAGGGCTCCCTAAGCCTAAGGGCTGGGGGGCCCTAGGTGTGGGGCTCCCTAAGCCTAAGGGCTGGGAAGCCCTAGGCCTGGGGGTCCCAAAGCCTAAGTGCTGTGACGCCCCTGGCCTGGGGGTCCCTAAGCCTAATGGCTGGGGCGCCCCAGGCTAGGGCTCCGTAAGCCTAAGTGCTGGGGCGTCCCAGGCCTGGGGCTCCCAAATACTAAGGGCTGTGCCGCACCAGTCATGGGGCTCCTTAGCCTAAGGGCTGGGGCGCCCCAGGCCTGGGGCTCCCAAGGCCTAATGGCTGGAGCGCCCCAGGCCTAGGGCTCCCTAAGCCTAAGGGCTGGAGCGCCCCAGGCCTGCGGCTCCCAAAGCCTAAGGGCTGGGGCGCCCCAGGCCTGGGGGTCCCTAAGCCTAATGGCTGGGGCGCCCCAGGCTAGGGCTCCGTAAGCCTAAGTGCTGGGGCGCCCTAGGCCTGGGGCTCCCTAAGCCGAAGGGCTGGGGCACCCCAGGCCTGGGGCTCCCTTTTCCTAAGGACTGCGGCACCCCAGGCCTGGGGCTCCCAAACCCTAAGGCCTGGGGCTCCCTAAGCCTAATAATTGGGGTGCCCAGGACTGGGGTCCCAAAACCTAAGGGCTGGGGCGCCCCAGGCCTTTGTCTCCCAAAGCCTAATGGCTGGGGCGTCCCAGGCCTGGGGCTCCCTAAGCCTAAGGGCAGGGGCGCCCCAGGCCTGGCGCTCCCAAAGCCTAAAGGCAGGGGCACCACAGGCCTGGGGCTCCCTAAGCCTAAAGGCTGGGGCTCCCCAGACCAGGGGCTCCCAAAGTGTAAGGGCTGGGGCGCCACAAGCCTGGGGCTCCCAAAGCCTAAGGGCTGGGGTGCCCCAGGCCTGGGGCTCCCTAAGCCTAAGAATTGGGGTGCCCCAGGACTGTGGCCCCAAAGCCTAAGGGCTGCGGCGCCCCAGGCCTTGGGCTCCCTAAGTCTAAGGGCTGGGGCGCCCCAGGCCTGGTGCTTGCAAACCTAAGGGCTGGGGAGTCCCAGGCCTGGGGCTCCCAAATACTAAGGGCTGTGCCGCCCCAGTCCTGGGGCTCCTTATCCTAAGGTCTGGGGCGCCCCAGGCCTGGGGCTCCCAAGGCCTAATGGCTGGGGCGCCCCAGGCCTGGGGCTCCCAAAGCCTAAGGGCTGTGCCACCCCAGTCCTGGGGCTCCTTAGCCTAAGTGCTGTGGGGCACCAGGCCTAGGGCTCCCTAAGCCTAAGGCCTGGGGGGCCCCAGGCCCGGGGCTAACTAAGCCTAATGGCTGGAGCGCCCCAGGGTGCAGCTCCAAAACCCTAAGGGCTGGGGTGCAGCAGGCCTTTGGCTCCCTAAGCCTAAGGGCTGGGGCGCCCCAGACCTGGGGGTACCTAATCCTAATGGCTGGGGCACCCCAGGCCTGGGGCTCCCTAAGCCAAAGTGCTGGGGCGCCCCTGTCCAGTTTCTCCCTAATCCTAAGGGCTGGGGCGCCCCAGGCATGAGGCTCCCTAAGCCCAAGGACTGGGGCGTCCCAGGCCTGGGGTTCCTTAATCCTAAGGGCTTGGGCGCCCCAGGCATGAGGCTTCCTAAGCCTAAGGGCTGGGGCGCCCTAGGCCTGGGGCTCCCTAACTCTAAGGGCTGGGGCGCCCAAGGCCTGGGGCTCCCTAAGCCTAAGTGCTGGGGCACCACAGGTCTGGGGCTCCGTAAGACTAAGAGCTGGGGCATCCCAGGCCTGGTGCTTGCAAAGCTAAGGGCTGGGGAGTCCTAGGCCTGGGGCTCCCAAATCCTAAGGGCTGTGCCGCCCCAGGCCTGGGGCACCCAAATCCTAAGGTCTGGGGCGCCACAGGCCTGGGGCTCCCTAAGCCTAAGGGCTGGGGCGCCCCAGGACTGTGGTCCCAAATCATAAGGGCTGGGCTGCCGCAGGCCTTGGGCTCCCTAAGCCTAAGGGCTGGGGCGCCCCAGGCCTGGGGCTCCCAAAGCCTAAGGGCTGGGGGGCCCCAAGCCTTGGACTCCCTAAGCCTAAGGGCTGGGGCGCCCCAGGCTTTGGGCTCCCAAAGCCTAATTGCTGGGGCGCCTGAGGCCTGGTGCTCCCTAAGCCTAAGGGCTGGGGCCCCCCAGACCAGGGGCTCCCAAAGCCTAAGGGCTGGGGAGCCCCGGGCCTGGGGCTTCCTATGCCTAAGGGCTGGTGCGCCCCAGGCGTGGGGCTCCCTAAGCCTAAGGGCGGGGGCTCCACAACCTGCGGCTTCCTAAGCCTAAGGGCTGGGGCACCCCAAGCCTGGGGCTCCCTAATCCTAAGGGCTGGGGCGCCCCATGCCTGGGGCTCACGAAACCTAAATGCTGGGGCGCCTCAGTCCTGGGGCTCCTTAACCTAAGGGCTGGGGCGCCCCAGGTCTGTGGCTCCCAAGGCCTAATGGCTGGGGCGCCCCAGTCCTGGGGCTCCCAAAGCCTAAAGGCTGGGGCAACGCAGGCCTGGGGCTCCCTAAGCTTAAGGGCTGGGGCGCCCAAGACTTGGGGCTCCCTAAGCCTAAAGGCTGTGGCGCCCCACCTGGGGCTCCCTAAGCCTAAGTGCTGGGGCGCCCCAGGCCTAGGGCTACCTAAGCCTAAGGGCTGGGGCGCTACCTAAGCCTAAGGGCTGGGGCGCCCCAGTCTTGGGGCTACCCAAGCCTAAGGGCTGGGACGCCCCAAGCCTCGGACTCCCTAAGCCTAAGGGCTGGGGCGCCCCAGGCCTTGGGCTCCCAAAGCCAAAGGACTGGGGGGGCCCAGGCGTGGGGCTCCCTAAGCCTAAGGGCTGGGAAGCCCCAGGCCTGTGGCTCCCTAAGCCTAAGGTCTGGGGCGCCCCAGGACTGGGGTCCCAAATACTAAGGGCTAGGAAGCCCCAGGCCTGGGGCTTCCAAAGCTAAGGGCTGTGGAGTCCCAGGCCTGGGGCTCCCTAAGCCTAAGGGCTTCGGGGCCCCAGGCCTGGGAGTTCCTAAGCCAAATGCTGGGGCACCCCAGGCTTGGGGCTCCTAAAGACTAAGTGCTGGGGCGCCCCTGATCAGGTTCTCCCTAAGCCTAAGGGCTGGGCCGCCCCATGCCTGGGGTTCCTTAAGCCTAAGGGCTGGGGCGCCCCAGGCATGAGGCTCCCTAAGCCAAAGGGCTGGGGCGTCCCAGGCCTGGGGTTTCTTAATCCTAAGGGCTGGGGAGCCCAGGCATGAGGCTCCCTAAGCCTAAGTGCTGGGGCGCCCTAGGCCTGGGCCTCCCTAACTCTAAGGGTTGGGGCGCCCCAGGCCTGGGGCTCCCTAAACCTAAGGGCTGGGGCGTCCCAGGCCTGGGGCTACCTAAGCCTAAGCGCAGGGGCGCCCCAGGCCTGGGGGTCCCTAAGCCTAAATGCTTTGGCGCCCCAGGCCTGGGGCTCCCTAAGCCTAAGTTCTGGGGCACCCCAGACCAGGTGCGCCCAAATTCTAAGGGCTGGGGCGTCCCAGGCCTAGGGCTCCCTAAGCCTAAGGGCTGGGGGGCCCTAGGCGTGGGGCTCCCTAAGCCTAAGGGCTGGGGCGCCCCAGGCCTGGGGCTCCCTAAGCCTAAGGGCTGGGGCGTCCCAGGCCTGGGGCTACCTAAGCCTAAGCGCAGGGGCGCCCCAGGCCTGGGGGTCCCTAATCCTAATGGCTGGGGCACCCCAGGCCTGGGCTTCCCTAAGCCTAAGTGCAGGGGCACCCCTGGCCAGTTTCTCCCTAAGCCTAAGGGCTGGGGCTCCCCAGGCATGAGGCTCCCTAAGCCTAAGGGCTGGGCGCCCTAGGCCTGGGGCTCCCTAACTCTAAGGGCTTAGGCGCCCAAGGCCTGGGGCTCCCTAAGCCTAAGTCCTAGGGCGCACCAGGTTGGGGCTCCCTAAGCGTAAGGCCTGGGGCGACACAGGGCTCCCAAACCTACGGGCTGGGGCGCCCCAGGCCTCGGGTTCCTTAAGCCTAAGGGCTGGGGCGCCCCAGGCATGAGGCTATCTAAGCCTAAGGGCTGGGGCGTCCCAGGCCTAGGGCTCCCTAAGCCTAAGGGCTGGGGGGCCCTAGGCGTGGGGCTCCCTAAGCCTAAGAGCTGGGGAGTCCCAGGCCGGGGCTCCCAAAGCCTAAGGGCTGGAGCGCCACAGGCCTGGGGCTCCCTAAGCATAAGAGTGTGTCGCCCCAGGCCTGGCGCTCCCTAAGCCTAAATGCTGTGGCGCCCCAGGCCTGGGGCTCCCTAAGCCTAAGTTCTGGGGCGCCCCAGACCAGGTGCGCCCTAAGCCTAAGGGCAGGGGCGTCCCAGGCCTAGGGCTCCCTAAGCCTAAGGGCTGGGGGGCCCTAGGTGTGGGGCTCCCTAAGCCTAAGGGCTGGGAAGCCCTAGGCCTGGGGGTCCCAAAGCCTAAGTGCTGTGACGCCCCTGGCCAGGTTCTCCCTAAGCCTAAGGGCTGGGGCGCCCCAGGCCTGGGGTTCCTTAAGCCTAAGGGCTAGGGCGTCCCAGGCATGAGGCTCCCTAAGTCTAAGGGCTGGGGCGTCCCAGGCCTGGGGTTCCTTAATCCTAAGGTCTGGGGAGCCACAGGTATGAGGCTCCCTAAGCTTAAGGGCTGGGGCGCCCTAGGCCTGGGGCTCCCTAACTCTAAGGGTTGGGGCGCCCAAGACCTGGGTCTCCCTAAGCCTAAGAGCTGGGGAGTCCCAGGCCGGGGCTCCCAAAGCCTAATGGTGGGTCGCCCCAGGCCTGGCGCTCCCTAAGCCTAAATGCTGTGGCGCCCCAGGCCTGGGGCTCCCTAAGCCTAAGTTCTGGGGCGCCCCAGACCAGGTGCGCCCTAAGCATAAGGGATGGGTCGTCCCAGGCCTAGGGCTCCCTAAGCCTCAGGGCTGGGGGGCCCTAGGCGTGGGGCTCCCTAAGCCTAAGGGCTGGGAAGCCCCAGGCCTGGGGGTCCCAAAGCCTAAGTGCTCGGGAACCCCTGGCCAGGTTCTCCCTAAGCCTAATGGCTGGGGCGCCCCAGGCCTGGGGTTCCTTAAGCCTAAGGGCTGGGGCGCCCCAGGCATGAGGCTTCCTAAGTCTAAGGGCTGGGGCGTCCCAGGCCTGGGGTTCCTTAATCCTAAGGTGTGGGGAGCCCCAGGTATGAGGCTCCCTAAGCTTATGGGCTGGGGAGCCCTAGGCCTGGGGCTCCCTAACTCTAAGGGCTGGGGCGCCCAAGACCTGGGGCTCCCTAAGCCTAAGAGCTGGGGAGTCCCAGGCCGGGGCTCCCAAAGCCTAAGGGCTGGGGCGCCCCAGGCCTAGGGCTCCCTAAGCCTATGGCCTGGGGCGCCCCAGGCCCAGGGCTCCCTAAGCCTAAGGGCTGGGGCGCCCTAGGCCTGCGGCTCCCAAAGCCTAAGGGTTGGGGCGCCCCAGACCTGGGGTTCCCTAAGCCTTAGGGCTGGGGCGTCCCAGACCTGGCGCTACCTAAGCCTGAGGGCTGGGAGGCCCCATGCGTGGAGCTCCCTAAGCCTAAGGGCTGGGAAGCCCCAGGCCTGGGGCTACCTAAGCCTAAGGGCAGTTGCGCCCCAGGCCTGGGGGTCTCTAATCCTAATGGCTGGGAAGCCTCAGGCCTGGGGCTCCCAAAGCCTAAGTGCAGGTGCGCCCCTGGCCAGGTTCTCCCTAATCCTAAGGGCTGGGGCGTCCCAGGCCTAGGGCTCCCTAAGCCTAAGGGCTGGGAAGCCCCAGGCCTGGGTGTCCCAAAGCCTAAGTGCTGGGGCACCCCTGGCCAGGTTCTCCCTAAGCCTAAGGGCTGGGGCGCCCCAGGCCTGGGGTTCCTTAAGCCTAAGGGCTGGGGCGCCCGAGGCATAAGGCTCCCTAAGTCTAAGGGCTGGGTCGTCCCAGGCCTGGGGTTCCTTAATCCTAAGGTCTGGGGTGCCCCAGGTATGAGGCTCCCTAAGCCTAAGGGCAGGGGCACCCTAGTCCTGGGGGTCCCTAAATCTAAGGGCTGGGGCGCCCAAGACCTGGGGCTCCCTAAGCCTAAGAGCTGGGGAGTCCCAGGCCAGGGCTCCCAAAGTCTAAGGGCTGGGGCGCCCCAGGCCTGGGGCTCCATAAGCCTAAGGGTGGGTCGCCCCAGGCCTGGCGCTCCCTAAGCCTAAATGCTGTGGCGCCCCAGGCCTGGGGCTCCCTAAGCCTAAGTTCTGGGGCGCCCCAGACCAGGTGCGCCCTAAGCCTAAGGGCTGGGGCGTCCCAGGCCTGGGGCTCTCTAAGCCTAAGGCCTGGGGCGCCCCAGGCCCGGTGCTCCCTAACCCTAAGGGCTGGAGCGCCCCAGGCCTGCGGCTCCCAAAGCCTAAGGGCTGGGGCGCCCCAGGCCAAGGGCTCCCTAAGCCTATGGCCTGGGGCGCCCCTGGCCCAGGGCTCCCTAAGCCTAATGGCTGGAGCGCCCCAGGCCTGCGGCTCCCAAAGCGTAAGGGCTGGGGCGCCCCAGACCTGGGGTTCCCTAAGCCTTTGGGCTGGGGCGTCCCAGACCTGGGGCTCCCTAAGCCTAAGGGCTGGGGCGTCCCAGGCCTGGGGCTACCTAAGCCTAAGCGCAGGGGCGCCCCAGGCCTGGGGGTCCCTAATCCTAATGGCTGGGGCACCCCAGGCATGAGGCTCCCTAAGCCTAATGGCTGGGCGCCCTAGGCCTGGGGCTCCCTAACTCTAAGGGCTTAGGTGCCCAAGGCCTGGGGCTCCCTAAGCCTAAGTCCTAGGGCGCCCCAGGTTGGGGCTCCCTAAGCCTAAGGGCTGGGGCGTCCCAGGCCGGGGCTCCCAAACCTATGGGCTGGGGCGCCCCAGGCCTCGGGTTCCTTAAGCCTAAGGGCTCGGGCGCCCCAGGCCTCGGGTTCCTAAAGCCTAAGGGCTGGGGCGCCCCAGGCATGAGGCTCCCTAAGCCTAAGGGCTGGGGCGCCCTAGGCCTGGGGCTCCCTAACTCTAAGTTCTGGGGCGACCAAGACCTGGGGCTCCCTAAGCCTAAGAGCTGGGGAGTCCCAGGCCGGGGCTCCCAAAGCCTAAGGGCTGGATCGCCCCAGGTCTGGGGCTCCCTAAGCATAAGAGTGTGTCGCCCCAGGCCTGGCGCTCCCTAAGCCTAAATGCTGTGGCGCCCCAGGCCTGGGGCTCCCTAAGCCTAAGTTCTGGGGCGCCCCAGACCAGGTGCGCCCTAAGCCTAAGGGCTGGGGCATCCCAGGCCTAGGGCTCCCTAAGCCTAAGGGCTGGGGGGCCCTAGGCGTGGGGCTCACTAAGCCTAAGCCTGGGAAGCCCCAGGCCTGGGGGTCCCAAAGCCTAATTGCTGGGGCGTCCCTGGCCAGGTTCTCCCTGAGCCTAAGGGCTGGGGCGCCACAGGCCTGTGGTTCCTTAAGCCTAAGGGCTGGGGCGCCCCAGGCATGAGGCTCCCTAAGTCTAAGGGCTGGGGCGTCCCAGGCCTGGGGTTCCTTAATCCTAAGGTCTGGGGAGCCCCAGGTATGAGGCTCCCTAAGCCTAAGGGCTGGGGCGCCCTAGTCCTGGGGCTCCCTAACTCTAAGGGCTGGGGCGCCCAAGACCTGGGGCTCCCTAAGCCTAAGAGCTGGGGAGTCCCAGGCCGGGGCTCCCAAAGCCTAAGGGCTGGGGGGCCCTAGGCATGGGGCTCCCTAAGCCTAAGGGCTGGGAAGCCCCAGGCCTGGGGGTCCCAAAGCCTAAGTGCTGGGGCGCCCCTGGCCAGGTTCTCCCTATGCCTAAGGGCTGGGGCGCCCCAGGCCTAGGGTTACTTAAGCCTAAGGGCTGGGGCGCCCCAGGCATGAGGCTCCCTAAGTCAAAGGGCTGGGGCGTCCCAGGCCTGGGGTTCCTTAATCCTAAGGTCTGGGGAGCCCCAGGTATGATGCTCCCTAAGCCTAAGGGCTGGGGCGCCCTAGGCCTGGGGCTCCCTAAGCCTAAGAGCTGGGGAGTCCCAGGCCGGGGCTCCCAAAGCCTAAGGCCTGGGGCTCCATAAGCCTAAGGGTGGGTCGCCCCAGGCCTGGCGCTCCCTAAGCCTAAATGCTGTGGCGCCCCAGGACTGGGGCTCCCTAAGCCTAAGTTCTGGGGCGCCCCAGACCAGGTGCGCCCTAAGCCTAAGGGCTGCTGCGTCCCAGGCCTAGGGCTCCCTAAGCCTAAGGCCTGGGGCGCCCCAGGCCCGGTGCTCCCTAACCCTAAGGGCTGGAGCGCCCCAGGCCTGCGGCTCCCAAATCCTAAGGGCTGGGGCGCCCCAGGCCTGGGGCTCCCTAAGCCTATGGCCTGGGGCCCCCCAGGCCCAGGGCTGCCTAAGCCTAATGGCTGAGCGCCCCAGGACTGCGGCTCCAAAAGCCTAAGGGCTGGGGTGCCCCAGACCTGGGGTTCCCTAAGCCTTAGGGCTGGGGCGTCCCAGACCTGGGGCTACCTAAGCCTAAGGGCAGTTGTGCCCCAGGCCTGGGGGTCTCTAATCATAATGGCTGGGGCACCCCAGGCCTGGGGCTCCCTAAGCCTAAGTGCAGGGGCGCCCCAGGCCTGCGGCTCCCTAATCCTAAGGGCTGGGGCGCCCCAGGCCTTGGGCTCCCAAAGCCTGAGGGCTGGGAGGCCCCATGCGTGGAGCTCCCTAAGCCTAAGGGCTGGGAAGCCCCAGGCCTGGGGCTCCCAAAGCCTAAGTGCAGGGGCGCCCCTGGCCAGGTTCTCCCTAATCCTACGGGCTGGGGCGCCCTAGGCCTGGGGCTCCCTAACTCTAAGGGCTGGGTCTCCCCAGGCCTGGGGCTCCCTAAGCCTAAAGGCTGGGGCTTCCCAGGACTAGGGCTCCCTAAGCCTAAGTCCTGCAGCGCCCCAGGGCAGGGGCTCCTTAAGCCTAATTGCTGGAGCGCCCCAGGCCTGCGGCTCCCAAAGCCTAAGGGCTTGGGCGCCCCAGGCCTTGGGCTCCCACAGCCTAAGGGCTGGGGCGCCCCAGGCCTGGGGCTCCCTAAGCCTAAGGGCTGGGGCGTCCCAGGCCTGGGGCTACCTAAGCCTAAGCGCAGGGGCGCCCCAGGCCTGGGGGTCCCTAATCCTAATGGCTGGGGCACCCCAGGCCTGGGCTTCCCTAAGCCTAAGTGCAGGGGCACCCCTGGCCAGTTTCTCCCTAACCTAAGGGCTGGGGCTCCCCAGGCATGAGGCTCCCTAAGCCTAATGGCTGGGCGCCCTAGGCCTGGGGCTCCCTAACTCTAAGGGCTTAGGTGCCCAAGGCCTGGGGCTCCCTAAGCCTAAGTCCTAGGGCGCCCCAAGTTGGGGCTCCCTAAGCCTAAGGGCTGGGGCGTCCCAGGCCAGGGCTCCCAAACCTACGGGCTGGGGCGCCCCAGGCCTGGGGCCCCCAAATCCTAAGGACTGGGGCACCCCAGCCCTGTGGCTTCCTAAGCTTAAGGGTTGAGGCGCAAAAGGCCTAGGGCTACCTAAGCCTAAAACTTTGGCTGCCCATCTGGGGCTCCCTAATCCTAAGGGCTGGGGCGCCCTAGGCCTGGGGCTCCCTAATTATAAGGGCTGGGTTGCCCCAGGCCTGGGGCTCCCTAAACCTAAGGGCTGGGGCGCCCCAGGCCTGGTGCTACCTAAGCCTAAGCGCAGGGGCGCCCCAGGCCTGGGGGTCCCTAATCCTAATGGCTGGGGCACCCCAGGCCTGGGCTTCCTTAAGCCTAAGTGCAGGGGCACCCCTGGCCAGTTTCTCCCTAAGCCTAAGGGCTGGGTTTCCCCAGGCATGAGGCTCCCTAAGCCTAAGGGCTGGGCGCCCTAGGCCTGGGGCTCCCTAACTCTAAGGGCTTAGGCGCCCAAGGCCTGGGGCTCCCTAAGCCTAAGTCCTAGGGCGCCCCAGGTTGGGGCTCCCAAACCTATGGGCTGGGGTGCCCCAGGCTCGGGTTCCTTAAGCCTAAGGGCTGGGGCGACCCAGGCCTCGGGTTCCTTGAGCCTAAGGGCTGGGGCGCCCCAGGCATGAGGATCCCTAAGCCTAAGGGCTGGGGCGTCCCAGGCCTGGGTTTCCTTAATCCTAAGGTCTGGGGAGCCCCAGGTATGAGGCTCCCTAAGCCTAAGGGCTGGGGCGCCCTAGGCCTGGGGTTCCCTAACTCTAAGGGCTGGGGCGACCAAGACATGGGGCTCCCTAAGCCTAAGAGCTGGGGAGTCCCAGGCCGGGGCTCCCAAAGCCTAAGGGCTGAGGCGCCCCAGGCCTGGGGCTCCATAAGCCTAAGGGTGGGTCTCCCCAGGCCTGGCGCTCCCTAAGCCTAAATGCTGTGGCGCCCCAGGCCTGGGGCTCCCTAAGCCTAAGTTCTGGGGCGCCCCAGACCAGGTGCGCCCTAAGCCTAAGGGCTGGGGCATCCCAGGCCTAGGGCTCCCTAAGCCTAAGGGCTGGGGGGCCCTAGGCATGGGGCTCCCTAAGCCTAAGGGCTGGGAAGCCCCAGGCCTGGGAGTCCCAAAGCCTAAGTGCTGGGGCGCCCCTGGAAAGGTTCTCCCTAAGCCTAAGGGCTGGGGCGCCCTAGGCCTAGGGTTCCTTAAGCCTAAGGGCTGGGGCGCCCCAGGCATGAGGCTCCCAAAGCCTAAGGGCTGGGGCGTCCCAGGCCTGGGGTTCCTTAATCCTAAGGTCTGTGGAGCCCCAGGTATGAGGCTCCCTAAGCCTAAGTGCTGGGGCGCCCTAGGACTGGGGCTCCCTAACTCTAAGGGCTGGGGCGCCCAAGACCTGGGGCTCCCTAAGCCTAAGAGCTGGGGAGTCCCAGGCCGGGGCTCCCAAAGCCTAAGGGCTGGGGCGCCCCAGGCCTGGGGCTCCATAAGCCTAAGGGTGGGTCGCCCCAGGCCTGGCGCTCCCTAAGCCTAAATGCTGTGGCGCCCCAGGACTGGGGCTCCCTAAGCCTAAGTTCTGGGGCGCCCCAGACCTGGTGCGCCCTAAGCCTAAGGGCTGGGGCGTCCCAGGCCTAGGGCTCCCTAAGCCTAAGGCCTGGGGTGCCCCAGGCCCGGTGCTCCCTAACCCTAAGGGCTGGAGCGCCCCAGGCCTGGGGCTCCCTAAGCCTAAGGGCTGGGGCGCCCCAGGCCTAGGGCTCCCTAAGCCTATGGCCTGGGACGCCCCAGGCCCAGGGCTCCCTAAGCCTAGTGGCTGGAGCGCCCCAGGCCTGCGGCTCCCAAAGCCTAAGGGCTGGGGTGCCCCAGACCTGGGGTTCCCTAAGCCTTAGAACAGGGGCGTCCCAGACCTGGGGCTACCTAAGCCTAAGGGCAGGGGCGCCCCAGGCCTGGGGCTACCTAAGCCTAAGGGCAGTGTGCCCCAGGCCTGGGGGTCTCTAATCCTAATGGCTGGGGCACCCCAGGCCTGGGGCTCCCTAAGCCTAAGTGCAGGGGCGCCCCAGGCCTGCGGCTCCCTAATCCTAAGGACTGGGGCGCCCCAGGCCGTGGGCTCCCAAAGCCTGAGGGCTGGGAGGCCCCATGCGTGTAGCACCCTAAGCCTAAGGGCTGGGAAGCCCCAGGCCTGGGGCTCCCAAAGCCTAAGTGCAGGGGCGCCCCTGGCCAGGTTCCCCCTAATCCTAAGGGCTGAGGCGCCTTAGGCCTGGGGCTCCCTAACTCTAAGGGCTGGGTTGCCCCAGGCCTGGGGCTCCCTAAGCCTAAGGGCTGGGGCTCCCCAGGACTAGGGCTCCCTAAGCCTAAGTCCTGGAGCGCCCCAGGCCAGGGGCTCCCTAAGCCTAATTGCTGGAGCGCCCCAGGCCTGCGGCTCCCAAAGCCTAAGGGCTGGGGCGCCCCAGGCCTGCGGCTCCCAAAGCCTAAGGGCTGGGGCGTCCCAAGCCTGGGGCTACCTAAGCCTAAGCGCAGGGGCACCCCAGGCCTGGGTTTCCCTAAGCCTAAGTGCAGGGGCACCCCTGGCCAGTTTCTCCCTAATCCTAAGGGCTGGGGCTCCCAAGGCATGAGGCTCCCTAAGCCTAAGGGCTGGGCGCCCTAGGCTTGGGGCTCCCTAACTCTAAGGGCTTAGGCGCCCAAGGCCTGGGGCTTCCTAAGCCTAAGTCCTAGGGTGCCCCAGGTTGGGGCTCCCTAAGCCTAAGGGCTGGGGCGTCCCAGGCCGGGGCTCCCAAACCTACGGGCTGGGGCGCCCCAGGCCTGGGGCTCCCAAATCCTAAGGACTGGGGCGCCCCAGCCCTGTGGCTTCCTAAGCTTAAGGGTTGAGGCGCAAAAGGCCTAGGGCTACCTAAGCCTAAAACTTTGGCTCCCCACCTGGGGCTCTCTAAGCCTAAGGGCTGGGGCGTCCTATGCTGGGCCTCTCAAAGCCTAAGGGCTGGGGCGCCCCAGGCCTGGGGCTCCCTAAGCCTATAGGTTGGGTCTCCCCAGGCCCTGGGGCTCCCTAAGCCTAAGTGCAGGGGCGCCTCAGGCCTGCGGCTCCCTTAGGCTAAGGGCTGGGGCGCCCCAGGCTTGGGCTCCCAAAGCTTGAGGGCTGGGAGGCCCCATTCGTGGAGCTCCCTAAGCCTAAGGGCTGGGAAGCCCCAGGCCTGGGGCTCCGAAAGCCTAAGTGCTGGGGTGCCCCTGGCCAGGTTCTCCCTAATCCTAAGGGCTGGGGCGCCCTAGGCCTGGGGCTCCCTAACTATAAGGGCTGGGTCGCCCCAGGCCTGGGGCTCCCTAAACCTAAGGGCTGGGGCGTCCCAGGCCTGGGGCTACCTAAGCCTAAGCGCAGGGGCGCCCCAGGCCTGGGGGTCCCTAATCCTAATGGCTGGGGCACCCCAGGCCTGGGCTTCCCTAAGCCTAAATGCAGGGGCACCCCTGGCCAGTTTCTCCCTAAGCCTAAGGGCTGGGGCTCCCCAGGCATGAGGCTCCCTAAGCCTAAGGGCTGGGCGCCCTAGGCCTGGGGCTCCCTAACTCTAAGGGCTTAGGCGCCCAAGGCCTGGGGCTCCCTAAGCCTATGTCCTAGGGCGCCCCAGGTTGGGGTCCCTAAGCCTAAGGGCTGGGGCATCCCAGGCCGGGGCTCCCAAACCTACGGGCTGGGGCGCCCCAGGCCTCGGGTTCCTTAAGCCTAAGGGCTGGGGCGCCGAAGGCCTCGGGTTCCTTAAGCCTAAGGGCTGGGGCGCCCCAGGCATGAGGCTCCCTAAGCCTAAGGGCTGGGGCATCCCAGGCCTGGGGTTCCTTAAACCTAAGGTCTGGGGAGCCCCAGGTATGAGGCTCCCTAAGCCTAAGGGCTGGGGCGCCCTAGGCCTGGGGCTCCCTAACTCTAAGTTCTGGGGCGCCCAAGACCTGGGGCTCCCTAAGCCTAAGAGCTGGGGAGTCCCAGGCCGGGGCTCCCAAAGCCTAAGGACTGGAGCGCCCCAGGCCTGGGGCTCCCTAAGCATAAGAGTGTGTCGCCCCAGGCCTGGCGCTCCCTAAGCCTAAGTACAGGGGCGCCCCTGGCCAGGTTCTCCTTAATCCTAATGGCTGGGGCGCCCTAGGTCTGGGGCTCCCTAACGCTAAGGGCTGGGGCTCCCAAGGGCTAGGGCTCCCTAAGCCTAAGTCCTGGAGTGCCCCAAGCCAGGGGCTCCCTAAGCCTAATTGCTGGAGCGCCCCAGGCCTGCGGCTCCCAAAGCCTAAGGGCTGGGGCGCCCCAGGCCTGGGGCTCCCACAGCCTAAGGGCTGGGGTGCCCCAGGCCTGGGGCTCCCTAAGCCTAAGGGCTGGGGCATCCCAGGCCTGGGGCTACCTAAGCCTAAGCGCAGGGGCGCCCCAGGCCTGGGGGTCCCTAATCCTAATGGCTGGGGCACCCCAGGCCTGGGCTTCCCTAAGCCTAAGTGCAGGGGCACCCCTGGCCAGTTTCTCCCTAAGCCTAAGGGCTGGGGCTCCCCAGGCATGAGGCTCCATAAGCCTCATGGCTGGGCGCCCTAGGCCTGGGGCTCCCTAACTCTAAGGGCTGGGGCGTCCCAGGCCGGGGCTCCCAAGCCTATGGGCTGGGGCGCCCCCGGCTTCGGGTTCCTTAAGCCTAAGGGCTGGTGCGCCCCAGGCCTCGAGTTCCTTAAGCCTAAGGGCTGGGGCGCCCCAGGCATGAGGCTCCCTAAGCCTAAGGGCTGGGGCGTCCCAGGCCTGGGGTTCCTTAATCCTAAGGGCTGGGGAGCCCCAGGTATGTGGCTCCCTAAGCCTAAGGGCTGGGGCGCCCTAGCCCTGGGGTTCCCTAACTCTAAGTTCTGGGGCGCCCAAGACCTGGGGCTCCATAAGCCTAAGAGCTGGGGAGTCCTAGGCCGGGGCTCCCAAAGCCTAAGGGCTGGAGCGCCCCAGGCCTGGGGCTCCCTAAGCATAAGAGTGTGTCGCCGCAGGCCTGACGCTCCCTAAGCCTAAATGCTGTGGCGCCCCAGGCCTGGGGCTCCCTAAGCCTAAGTTCTGGGGCGCCCCAGACCAGGTGCGCCCTAAGCCTAAGGGCTGGGGCGTCCCAGGCCTAGAGCTCCCTAAGCCTAAGGGCTGGGGGGCCCTAGGCGTGGGGCTCCCTAAGCCTAAGGGCTGTGAAGCCAGAAGCCTGGGGGTCCCAAAGCCTAAGTGCTGGGGCGCCCCTGGCCAGGTTCTCCCTAAGCCTAAGGGCTGGGGCGCCCCAGGCCTGGGGTTCCTTAAGCCTAAGGGCTGGGGCGCCCCAGGCATGAGGCTCCCTAAGTCTAAGGGCTGGGGGGTCCCACGCCTGGGGTTCCTTAATCCTAAGGTCTGGGGAGCCCCAGGTATGAGGCTCCCTAAGCCTAAAGGCTGGGGCGCCCTAGGCCTGGGGCTCCCTAACTCTAAGGGCTGGGGCGCCCAAGACCTGGGGCTCCCTAAGCCTAAGCGCTGGGGAGTCCCAGGCCGGGGCTCCCAAAGCCTAAGGGCTGGGGCGCCCCAGGCCTGGGGCTCCATAAGCCTAAGGGTGGGTCTCCCCAGGCCTGGCGCTCCTTAAGCCTAAATGCTGTGGCGCCCCAGGCCTGGGGCTCCCTAAGCCTAAGTTCTGGGGCGCCCCAGACCAGGTGCGCCCTAAGCATAAGGGCTGAGGCGTCCCAGGCCTAGGGCTCCCTAAGCCTAAGGCCTGGGGCGCCCCAGGCCCGGTGCTCCCTAACCATAAGGGCTGGAGCACCCCAGGCCTGCGGCTCCCAAAGCCTAAGGGCTGGGGCGCCCCAGACCTGGGGTTCCCTAAGCTTTAGGGCTTGGGCGTCCCAGACCTGGGGCTACCTAAGCCTAAGGGCAGGGGCGCCCGAGGCCTGGGGCTACCTAAACCTAAGGGCAGTTGCGCCCCAGGCCTGGGGGTCTCTAATCCTAATGGCTGGGGCACCCCAGGCCTGGGGCTCCCTAAGCCTAAGTGCAGGGGCGCCCCAGGCCTGCGGCTCCGTAATCCTAAGGGCTGGGGCGCCCCAGGCCTTGGGCTCCCAAAGCCTGAGGGCTGGGAGGCCCCATGCGTGGAGCTCCCTAAGCCTAAGGGCTGCGAAGCCCCAGACCTGGGGCTATCAAAGCCTAAGTGCAGGGGCGCCCCTGGCCAGGTTCTCCCTAATCCTAAGGGCTGGGGCGTCCTAGGCCTGGGGCTCCCTAACTCTAAGGGTTGGGTCGCCCCAGGCCTGGGGCTCCCTAAGCCTAGGGGCTGGGGCTCCCCAGGACTAGGGCTCCCTAAGCCTAAGTCCTGGAGCGCCCCAGGCCAGGGGCTCCCTAAGCCTAATTGCTGGAGCGCCCCAGGCCTGCGGCTCCCAAAGCCTAAGGGCTGGGGCGCCCCAGGCCTTGGGCTCCCACAGCCTAAGGGCTGGGGCGCCCCAGGCCTTGGGCTCCCACAGCCTAAGGGCTGGGGCGCCCCAGGCCTGGGGCTCCCTAAGCCTAAGGGCTGGGGCGTCCCAGGCCTGGGGCTACCTAAGCCTAAGCGCAGGGGCGCCCCAGGCCTGGGGGTCCCTAATCCTAATGGCTGGGGCACCCCAGGCCTGGGCTTCCCTAAGCCTAAGTGCAGGGGCACCCCTGGCCAGTTTCTCCCTAAGCCTAAGGGCTGGGGCTCCCCAGGCATGAGGCTCCCTAAGCCTAATGGCTGGGCGCCCTAGGTCTGGGGCTCCCTAACTCTAAGGGCTTAGGTGCCCAAGGCATGGGGCTCCCTAAGCATAAGTCCTAGGGCGCCCTAGGTTGGGGCTCCCTAAGCCTAAGGGCTGGGGCGTCCCAGGTCGGGGCTCCCAAACCTATGGGCTGGGGCGCCCCAGGCCTCGGGTTCCTTAAGCCTAAGGGCTCGGGCGCCCCAGGCCTCGGGTTCCTTAAGCCTAAGGGCTGGGGCGCCCCAGGCATGAGGCTCCCTAAGCCCAAGGGCTGGGGCGTCCCAGGCCTGGGGTTCCTTAATCCTAAGGGCTGGGGAGCCCCAGGTATGAGGCTCCCTAAGCCTAAGGGCTGGGGCGCCCTAGGCCTGGGGCTCCCTAACTCTAAGTTCTGGGGCGCCCAAGACCTGGGGCTCCCTAAGCCTAAGAGCTGGGGAGTCCCAGGCCAGGGCTCCAAAAGCCTAAGGGCTGGAGCGCCCCAGGCCTGGGGCTCCCTAAGCATAAGAGTGTGTCGCCCCAGGCCTGGCGCTCCCTAAGCCTAAATGCTGTGGCGCGCCAGGCCTGGGGCTCCCTAAGCCTTAGTTCTGGGGCGCCCCAGACCAGGTGCGCCCTAAGCCTAAGGGCTGGGGTGTCCCAGGCCTAGGGCTCCCTAATCCTAAGGGCTGGGGTGCCCTAGGCGTGGGGCTCACTAAGCCTAAGCCTGGGAAGCCCCAGGGCTGGGGGTCCCAGAGCCTAAGTGCTGGGGAGCCCCTGGCCAGGTTCTCCCTGAGCCTAAGGGCTCGGGCGCCCCAGGCCTGGGGTTCTTTAATCCTAAGGGCTGGGGCGCCCCAGGCATGAGGCTCCCTAAGTCTAAGGGCTGCGGCGTCCCAGGCCTGGGGTTCCTTAATCCTAAGGTCTGGGGAGCCCCAGGGATGAGGCTCCCTAAGCCTAAGGGCTGGGGCGCCCTAGTCCTGGGGCTCCCTAACTCTAAGGGCTGGGGCGCCCAAGACCTGGGGCTCCCTAAGCCTAAGAGCTGGGGAGTCCAAGGCCGGGGCTCCCAAAGCCTAAGGGCTGGGGCGCCCCAGGCCTGGGGCTCCATAAGCCTAAGGGTGTGTCGCCCCAGGCCTGGCGCTCCCTAAGCCTAAATGCTGTGGCGCCCCAGGCCTGGGGCTCCCTAAGCCTAAGTTCTGGGGCGCACCAGACCAGGTGAGCCCTAAGCCTAAGGGCTGGGGCATACCAGACCAGGTGAGCCCTAAGCCTAAGGGCTGGGGCATCCCAGGCCTAGGGCTCCCTAAGCCTAAGGGCTGGGGGGCCCTAGGCATGGGGCTCCCTAAGCCTAAGGGCTGGGAAGCCCCAGACCAGGTGCGCCCTAAGCCTAAGGGCTGGGGCGTCCCAGGCCTAGGGCTCCCTAAGCCTAAGGCCTGGGGCGCCCCAGGCCCGGTGCTCCCTAACCCTAAGGCTGGAGCGCCCCAGGCCTGCGGCTCCCAAATCCTAAGGGCTGGGGCGCCCCAGGCCTGGGGCTCCCTAAGCCTATGGCCTGGGGCGCCCCACGCCCAGGGCTGCCTAAGCCTAATGGATGGAGCGCCCCAGGCCTGCGGCTCCAAAAGCCTAAGGGCTGGGGCGCCACAGACCTGGGGTTCCCTAAGCCTTAGGGCTGGGGTGTCCCAGACCTGGGGCTACCTAAGCCTAAGGGCAGGGGCGCCCCAGGCCTTGGGCTACCTAAGCCTAAGGGCAGTTGTGCCCCAGGCCTGGGGGTCTCTAATCCTAATGGCTGGGGCACCCCAGGCCTGGGGCTCACTAAGCCTAAGTGCAGGGGCGCCCCAGGCCTGCGGCTCCCTAATCCTAAGGGCTGGGGCGCCCCAGGCCTTGGGCTCCCAAAGCCTGAGGGCTGTGAGGCCCCATGCGTGGAGCTCCCTAAGCCTAAGGGCTGGGAAGCCCCAGGCCTGGGGCTCCCAAAGCCTAAGTGCAGGGGCGCCCCTGGCCAGGTTCTCCCTAATCCTACGGGCTGGGGCGCCCTAGGCCTGGGGCTCCCTAACTCTAAGGGCTGGGTCTCCCCAGGCCTGGGGCTCCCTAAGCCTAAGGGCTGGGGCTTCCCAGGACTAGGGCTCCCTAAGCCTAAGTCCTGGAGCGCCCCAGGCCAGGGGTTCCTTAAGCCTAATTGCTGGGCGCCCCAGGCCTACGGCTCCCAAAGCCTAAGGGCTGGGGCGCCCCAGGCCTTGGGCTCCCTAAGCCTAAGGGCTGGGGCGCCCCAGGCCTGGGGCTCCCTAAGCCTAAGGGCTGGGGCGTCCCAGGCCTGGGGCTACCTAAGCCTAAGCGCAGGGGCGCCCCAGGCCTGGGGGTCCCTAATCCTAATGGCTGGGGCACCCCAGGCCTGGGCTTCCCTAAGCCTAAGTGCAGGGGCACCCCTGGCCAGTTTCTCCCTAACCTAAGGGCTGGGGCTCCCCAGGCATGAGGCTCCCTAAGCCTAAGGGCTGGGCGCCCTAGGCCTGGGGCTCCCTAACTCTAAGGGCTTAGGCGCCTAAGGCCTGGGGCTCCCTAAGCCTAAGTCCTAGGGCGCCCCAAGTTGGGGCTCCCTAAGCCTAAGGGCTGGGGCGTCCCAGGCCGGGGCTCCCAAACCTACGGGCTGGGGCGCCCCAGGCCTGGGGCTCCCAAATCCTAAGGACTGGGGCGCCCCAGCCCTGTGGCTTCCTAAGCTTAAGGGTTGAGGCGCAAAAGGCCTAGGGTTACCTAAGCCTAAAACTTTGGCTCCCAACCTGGGGCTCCCTAATCCTAAGGGCTGGGGCGCCCTAGGCCTGGGGCTCCCTAACTATAAGGGCTGGGTCGCCCCAGGCCTGGGGCTCCCTAAACCTAAGGGCTGGGGCGTCCTAGGCCTGGTGCTACCTAAGCCTAAGCGCAGGGGCGCCCCAGGCCTGGGGGTCCCTAATCCTAATGGCTGGGGCACCCCATGCCTGGGCTTCCCTAAGTCTAAGTGCAGGGGCACCCCTGGCCAGTTTCTCCCTAAGCCTAAGGGCTGGGGCTCCCCAGGCATGAGGCTCCCTAAGCCTCATGGCTGGGCGCCCTAGGCCTGGGGCTCCCTAACTCTAAGGGCTTAGGCGCCCAAGGCCTGGGGCTCCCTAAGCCTAAGTCCTAGGGCGCCCCAGGTTGGGGCTCCCTAAGCCTAAGGGCTGGGGCGTCCCAGGCCGGGGCTCCCAAGCCTATGGGATGGGGGGCCCCAGGCTTCGGGTTCCTTAAGCCTAAGGGCTGGTGCGCCCCAGGCCTCGGGTTCCTTAAGCCTAAGGGCTGGGGCGCCCCAGGCATGAGGCTCCCTAAGCCTAAGGGCTGGGGCGTCCCAGGCCTGGGGTTCCTTAATCCTAAGGGCTCGGGAGCCCCAGGTATGTGGTTCCCTAAGCCTAAGGGCTGGGGCGCCCTAGGCCTGGGGCTCCCTAACTCTAAGTTCTAGGGCGCCCAAGACCTGGGGCTCCATAAGCCTAAGAGCTGGGGAGTCCCAGGCCGGGGCTCCCAAAGCCTAAGTGCTGGGGCGCCCCTGGCCAGGTTCTCCCTAAGCCTAAGGGCTGGGGCGCCCCAGGCCTGGGGTTCCTTAAGCCTAAGGGCTGGGGCGCCCCAGGCATGAGGCTCCCTAAGAATAAGGGCTGGGGGGTCCCACGCCTGGGGTTCCTTAATCCTAAGGTCTGGGGAGCCCCAGGTATGAGGCTCCCTAAGCCTAAGGGCTGGGGCGCCCTAGGCCTGGGGCTCCCTAACTCT
This sequence comes from Tenrec ecaudatus, assembly GCF_050624435.1. Lineage (NCBI taxonomy): Eukaryota > Metazoa > Chordata > Mammalia > Afrosoricida > Tenrecidae > Tenrec > Tenrec ecaudatus. The sequence continues at coordinate 64,331 of NW_027459301.1, read as the reverse complement.
AAGGGCTGGGGCGCCCAAGACCTGGGGCTCCCTAAGCCTAAGCGCTGGGGAGTCCCAGGCCGGGGCTCCTAAAGCCTAAGGGCTGGGGCGCCCCAGGCCTGGGGCTCCATAAGCCTAAGGGTGGGTCACCCCAGGCCTGGCTCTCCCTAAGCCTAAATGCTGTGGCGCCCCAGGCCTGGGGCTCCCTAAGCCTAAGTTCTGGGGCACCCCAGACCAGGTGCGCCCTAAGCCTAAGGGCTGAGGCGTCCCAGGCCTAGGGCTCCCTAACTCTAAGGGCGTAGGCGCCCAAGGCCTGGGGCTCCCTAAGCCTAAGTCCTAGGGCGCCCCAGGTTGGGGCTCCCAAACCTATGGGCTGGGGCGCCCCAGGCCTCGGGTTCCTTAAGCCTAAGGGCTGGGGCGCCCCAGGCCTCGGGTTCCTTAAGCCTAAGGGCTGGGGCACCCCAGGCATGAGGCTCCCTAAGCCTAAGGGCTGGGGCGTCCCAGGCCTGGGTTTCCTTAATCCTAAGGGCTGGGGAGCCCCAGGTATGAGGCTCCCTAAGCCTAAGGGCTGGGGCGCCCTAGGCCTGGGGCTCCCTAAGCCTAAGAGCTGGGGAGTCCCAGGCCAGGGCTCCCAAAGCCTAAGGGCTGGAGCGCCCCAGGCCTGGGGCTCCCTAAGCATAAGAGTGTGTCGCCCCAGGCCTGGCGCTCCCTAAGCCTAAATGCTGTGGCGCCCCAGGCCTGGGGCTCCCTAAGCCTAAGTTCTGGGGCGCCCCAAACCAGGTGTGCCCTAAGCCTAAGGGCTGGGGCGTCCTAGGCCTAGGGCTCCCTAAGGCTAAGGGCTGGGGGGCCATAGGCGTGGGCCTCCCTAAGCCTAAGGGCTGGGAAGCCCCAGGCCTTGGGGTCCCAAAGCCTAAGTGCTGGGGCGCCCCTGGCCAGGTTCTCCCTAAGCCTAAGGGCTGGGGCGCCCCAGGCCTGGGGTTCCTTAAGCACAAAGGCTGGGGCGCCCCAGGCATGAGGCTCCATAAGTCTAAGGGCTGGGGCGTCCCAGGCCTGGGGTTCCTTAATCCTAAGGTCTGGGGAGCCCCAGGTATGAGGCTCCCTAAGCCTAAGGGCTGGGGCGCCCTAGGCCTGGGGCTCCCTAACTCTAAGTTCTGGGGCGCCCAAGACCTGGGGCTCCCTAAGCCTAAGAGCTGGGGAGTCCCAGGCCGGGGCTCCCAAAGCCTAAGGACTGGAGCGCCCCAGGCCTGGGGCTCCCTAAGCATAAGAGTGTGTTGCCCCAGGCCTGGCGCTCCCTAAGCCTAAGTACAGGGGCGCCCCTGGCCAGGTTCTCCCTAATCCTAATGGCTGGGGCGCCCTAGGTCTGGGGCTCCCTAACGCTAAGGGCTGGGGCTCCCAAGGGCTAGGGCTCCCTAAGCCTAAGTCCTGGAGCGCCCCAGGCCAGGGGCTCCCTAAGCCTAATTGCTGGAGCGCCCCAGGCCTGCGGCTCCCAAAGCCTAAGGACTGGGGCGCCCCAGGCCTTGGGCTCCCACAGCCTAAGGGCTGGGGCGCCCCAGGCCTGGGGCTCCCTAAGCCTAAGGGCTGGGGCATCCCAGGCCTGGGGCTACCTAAGCCTAAGCGCAGGGGCGCCCCAGGCCTGGGGGTCCCTAATCCTAATGGCTGGGGCACGCCAGTCCTGGGCTTCCCTAAGCCTAAGTGCAGGGGCACCCCTGGCCAGTTTCTCCCTAAGCCTAAGGGCTGGGGCTCCCCAGGCATGAGGCTCCCTAAGCCTCATGGCTGGGCGCCCTAGGCCTGGGGCTCCCTAACTCTAAGGGCTTAGGCGCCCAAGGCCTGGGGCTCCCTAAGCCTAAGTCCTAGGGCGCCCCAGGTTGGGGCTCCCTAAGCCTAAGGGCTGGGGCGTCCCAGGCCGGGGCTCCCAAGCCTATGGGCTGGGGGGCCCCAGGCTTCGGGTTCCTTAAGCCTAAGGGCTGGTGTGCCCCAGGCCTCGGGTTCCTTAAGCCTAAGGGCTGGGGCGCCCCAGGCATGAGGCTCCCTAAGCCTAAGGGTTGGGGCGTCCCAGGCCTGGGGTTCCTTAATCCTAAGGGCTCGGGAGCCCCAGGTATGTGGTTCCCTAAGCCTAAGGGCTGGGGCGCCCTAGGCCTGGGGCTCCCTAACTCTAAGTTCTAGGGCGCCCAAGACCTGGGGCTCCATAAGCCTAAGAGCTGGGGAGTCCCAGACCGGGGCTCCCTAAGCCTAAATGCTGTGGCGCCCCTGGCCAGGTTCTCCCTAAGCCTAAGGGCTGGGGCGCCCCAGGCCTGGGGTTCCTTAAGCCTAAGGGCTGGGGCGCCCCAGGCATGAGGCTCCCTAAGAATAAGGGCTGGGGGGTCCCACGCCTGGGGTTCCTTAATCCTAAGGTCTGGGGAGCCCCAGGTATGAGGCTCCCTAAGCCTAAGGGCTGGGGCGCCCTAGGCCTGGGGCTCCCTAACTCTAAGGGCTGGGGCGCCCAAGACCTGGGGCTCCCTAAGCCTAAGCGCTGGGGAGTCCCAGGCCGGGGCTCCTAAAGCCTAAGGGCTGGGGCGCCCCAGGCCTGGGGCTCCATAAGCCTAAGGGTGGGTCGCCCCAGGCCTGGCTCTCCCTAAGCCTAAATGCTGTGGCGCCCCAGGCCTGGGGCTCCCTAAGCCTAAGTTCTGGGGCACCCCAGACCAGGTGCGCCCTAAGCCTAAGGGCTGAGGCGTCCCAGGCCTAGGGCTCCCTAAGCCTAAGGCCTGGGGCGCCCCAGGCCCGGTGCTCCCTAACCATAAGGGCTGGAGCGCCCCAGGCCTGCGGCTCCCAAAGCCTAAGGGCTTGGGTGCCCCAGGCCTGGGGCTCCCTAAGCCTAATGGCTGGAGCGCCCCAGGCCTGCGGCTCCCAAAGCCTAAGGGCTGGGGCGCCCCAGACCTGGGGTTCCCTAAGCTTTAGGGCTTGGGCGTCCCAGACCTGGGGCTACCTAAGCCTAAGGGCAGGGGCGCCCGAGGCCTGGGGCTACCTAAGCCTAAGGGCAGTGTGCCCCAGGCCTGGGGGTCTCTAATCCTAATGGCTGGGGCACCCCAGGCCTGGGGCTCCCTAAGCCTAAGTGCAGGGGCGCCCCAGGCCTGCGGCTCCCTAATCCTAAGGGCTGGGGCGCCCCAGGCCTTGGGCTCCCAAAGCCTGAGGGCTGGGAGGCCCCATGCGTGGAGCTCCCTAAGCCTAAGGGCTGCGAAGCCCCAGACCTGGGGCTATCAAAGCCTAAGTGCAGGGGCGCCCCTGGCCAGGTTCTCCCTAATCCTAAGGGCTGGGGCGCCCTAGGCCTGGGGCTCCCTAACTCTAAGGGTTGGGTCGCCCCAGGCCTGGGGCTCCCTAAGCCTAGGGGCTGGGGCTCCCCAGGACTAGGGCTCCCTAAGCCTAAGTCCTGGAGCGCCCCAGGCCAGGGGCTCCCTAAGCCTAATTGCTGGAGCGCCCCAGGCCTGCGGCTCCCAAAGCCTAAGGACTGGGGCGCCCCAGGCCTTGGGCTCCCACAGCCTAAGGGCTGGGGCGCCCCAGGCCTGGGGCTCCCTAAGCCTAAGGGCTGGGGCATCCCAGGCCTGGGGCTACCTAAGCCTAAGCGCAGGGGCGCCCCAGGCCTGGGGGTCCCTAATCCTAATGGCTGGGGCACGCCAGTCCTGGGCTTCCCTAAGCCTAAGTGCAGGGGCACCCCTGGCTAGTTTCTCCCTAAGCCTAAGGGCTGGGGCTCCCCAGGCATGAGGCTCCCTAAGCCTCATGGCTGGGCGCCCTAGGCCTGGGGCTCCCTAACTCTAAGGGCTTAGGCGCCCAAGGCCTGGGGCTCCCTAAGCCTAAGTCCTAGGGCGCCCCAGGTTGGGGCTCCCTAAGCCTAAGGGCTGGGGCGTCCCAGGCCGGGGCTCCCAAGCCTATGGGCTGGGGGGCCCCAGGCTTCGGGTTCCTTAAGCCTAAGGGCTGGTGTGCCCCAGGCCTCGGGTTCCTTAAGCCTAAGGGCTGGGGCGCCCCAGGCATGAGGCTCCCTAAGCCTAAGGGTTGGGGCGTCCCAGGCCTGGGGTTCCTTAATCCTAAGGGCTCGGGAGCCCCAGGTATGTGGTTCCCTAAGCCTAAGGGCTGGGGCGCCCTAGGCCTGGGGCTCCCTAACTCTAAGTTCTAGGGCGCCCAAGACCTGGGGCTCCATAAGCCTAAGAGCTGGGGAGTCCCAGGCCGGGGCTCCCAAAGCCTAAGTGCTGGGGCGCCCCTGGCCAGGTTCTCCCTAAGCCTAAGGGCTGGGGCGCCCCAGGCCTGGGGTTCCTTAAGCCTAAGGGCTGGGGCGCCCCAGGCATGAGGCTCCCTAAGAATAAGGGCTGGGGGGTCCCACGCCTGGGGTTCCTTAATCCTAAGGTCTGGGGAGCCCCAGGTATGAGGCTCCCTAAGCCTAAGGGCTGGGGCGCCCTAGGCCTGGGGCTCCCTAACTCTAAGGGCTGGGGCGCCCAAGACCTGGGGCTCCCTAAGCCTAAGCGCTGGGGAGTCCCAGGCCGGGGCTCCTAAAGCCTAAGGGCTGGGGCGCCCCAGGCCTGGGGCTCCATAAGCCTAAGGGTGGGTCGCCCCAGGCCTGGCTCTCCCTAAGCCTAAATGCTGTGGCGCCCCAGGCCTGGGGCTCCCTAAGCCTAAGTTCTGGGGCACCCCAGACCAGGTGCGCCCTAAGCCTAAGGGCTGAGGCGTCCCAGGCCTAGGGCTCCCTAAGCCTAAGGCCTGGGGCGCCCCAGGCCCGGTGCTCCCTAACCATAAGGGCTGGAGCGCCCCAGGCCTGCGGCTCCCAAAGCCTAAGGGCTTGGGTGCCCCAGGCCTGGGGCTCCCTAAGCCTAATGGCTGGAGCGCCCCAGGCCTGCGGCTCCCAAAGCCTAAGGGCTGGGGCGCCCCAGACCTGGGGTTCCCTAAGCTTTAGGGCTTGGGCGTCCCAGACCTGGGGCTACCTAAGCCTAAGGGCAGGGGCGCCCGAGGCCTGGGGCTACCTAAGCCTAAGGGCAGTGTGCCCCAGGCCTGGGGGTCTCTAATCCTAATGGCTGGGGCACCCCAGGCCTGGGGCTCCCTAAGCCTAAGTGCAGGGGCGCCCCAGGCCTGCGGCTCCCTAATCCTAAGGGCTGGGGCGCCCCAGGCCTTGGGCTCCCAAAGCCTGAGGGCTGGGAGGCCCCATGCGTGGAGCTCCCTAAGCCTAAGGGCTGCGAAGCCCCAGACCTGGGGCTATCAAAGCCTAAGTGCAGGGGCGCCCCTGGCCAGGTTCTCCCTAATCCTAAGGGCTGGGGCGCCCTAGGCCTGGGGCTCCCTAACTCTAAGGGTTGGGTCGCCCCAGGCCTGGGGCTCCCTAAGCCTAGGGGCTGGGGCTCCCCAGGACTAGGGCTCCCTAAGCCTAAGTCCTGGAGCGCCCCAGGCCAGGGGCTCCCTAAGCCTAATTGCTGGAGCGCCCCAGGCCTGCGGCTCCCAAAGCCTAAGGGCTGGGGCGCCCCAGGCCTTGGGCTCCCACAGCCTAAGGGCTGGGGCGCCCCAGGCCTGGGGCTCCCTAAGCCTAAGGGCTGGGGCATCCCAGGCCTGGGGCTACCTAAGCCTAAGCGCAGGGGCGCCCCAGGCCTGGGGGTCCCTAATCCTAATGGCTGGGGCACGCCAGTCCTGGGCTTCCCTAAGCCTAAGTGCAGGGGCACCCCTGGCCAGTTTCTCCCTAAGCCTAAGGGCTGGGGCTCCCCAGGCATGAGGCTCCCTAAGCCTCATGGCTGGGCGCCCTAGGCCTGGGGCTCCCTAACTCTAAGGGCTTAGGCGCCCAAGGCCTGGGGCTCCCTAAGCCTAAGTCCTAGGGCGCCCCAGGTTGGGGCTCCCTAAGCCTAAGGGCTGGGGCGTCCCAGGCCGGGGCTCCCAAGCCTATGGGCTGGGGGGCCCCAGGCTTCGGGTTCCTCAAGCCTAAGGGCTGGTGTGCCCCAGGCCTCGGGTTCCTTAAGCCTAAGGGCTGGGGCGCCCCAGGCATGAGGCTCCCTAAGCCTAAGGGTTGGGGCGTCCCAGGCCTGGGGTTCCTTAATCCTAAGGGCTCGGGAGCCCCAGGTATGTGGTTCCCTAAGCCTAAGGGCTGGGGCGCCCTAGGCCTGGGGCTCCCTAACTCTAAGTTCTAGGGCGCCCAAGACCTGGGGCTCCATAAGCCTAAGAGCTGGGGAGTCCCAGGCCGGGGCTCCCAAAGCCTAAGTGCTGGGGCGCCCCTGGCCAGGTTCTCCCTAAGCCTAAGGGCTGGGGCGCCCCAGGCCTGGGGTTCCTTAAGCCTAAGGGCTGGGGCGCCCCAGGCATGAGGCTCCCTAAGAATAAGGGCTGGGGGGTCCCACGCCTGGGGTTCCTTAATCCTAAGGTCTGGGGAGCCCCAGGTATGAGGCTCCCTAAGCCTAAGGGCTGGGGCGCCCTAGGCCTGGGGCTCCCTAACTCTAAGGGCTGGGGCGCCCAAGACCTGGGGCTCCCTAAGCCTAAGCGCTGGGGAGTCCCAGGCCGGGGCTCCTAAAGCCTAAGGGCTGGGGCGCCCCAGGCCTGGGGCTCCATAAGCCTAAGGGTGGGTCGCCCCAATCCTGGCTCTCCCTAAGCTTAAATGCTGTGGCGCCCCAGGCCTGGGGCTCCCTAAGCCTAAGTTCTGGGGCACCCCAGACCAGGTGCGCCCTAAGCCTAAGGGCTGAGGCGTCCCAGGCCTAGGGCTCCCTAAGCCTAAGGCCTGGGGCGCCCCAGGCCCGGTGCTCCCTAACCATAAGGGCTGGAGCGCCCCAGGCCTGCGGCTCCCAAAGCCTAAGGGCTGGGGCGCCCCAGACCTGGGGTTCCCTAAGCTTTAGGGCTTGGGCGTCCCAGACCTGGGGCTACCTAAGCCTAAGGGCAGGGGCGCCCGAGGCCTGGGGCTACCTAAGCCTAAGGGCAGTGTGCCCCAGGCCTGGGGGTCTCTAATCCTAATGGCTGGGGCACCCCAGGCCTGGGGCTCCCTAAGCCTAAGTGCAGGGGCGCCCCAGGCCTGCGGCTCCCTAATCCTAAGGGCTGGGGCGCCCCAGGCCTTGGGCTCCCAAAGCCTGAGGGCTGGGAGGCCCCATGCGTGGAGCTCCCTAAGCCTAAGGGCTGCGAAGCCCCAGACCTGGGGCTATCAAAGCCTAAGTGCAGGGGCGCCCCTGGCCAGGTTCTCCCTAATCCTAAGGGCTGGGGCGCCCTAGGCCTGGGGCTCCCTAACTCTAAGGGTTGGGTCGCCCCAGGCCTGGGGCTCCCTAAGCCTAGGGGCTGGGGCTCCCCAGGACTAGGGCTCCCTAAGCCTAAGTCCTGGAGCGCCCCAGGCCAGGGGCTCCCTAAGCCTAATTGCTGGAGCGCCCCAGGCCTCCGGCTCCCAAAGCCTAAGGGCTGGGGCGCCCCAGGCCTTGGGCTCCCACAGCCTAAGGGCTGGGGCGCCCCAGGCCTGGGGCTCCCTAAGCCTAAAGACTGGGGCGTCCCAGGCCTGGGGCTACCTAAGCCTAAGCGCAGGGGCGCCCCAGGCCTGGGGGTCCCTAATCCTAATGGCTGGGGCACCCCAGGCCTGGGCTTCCCTAAGCCTAAGTGCAGGGGCACCCCTGGCCAGTTTCTCCCTAAGCCTAAGGGCTGGGGCTCCCCAGGCATGAGGCTCCCTAAGCCTAATGGCTGGGCGCCCTAGGCCTGGGGCTCCCTAACTCTAAGGGCTTAGGTGCCCAAGGCCTGGGGCTCCCTAAGCCTAAGTCCTAGGGCGCCCTAGGTTGGGGCTCCCTAAGCCTAAGGGCTGGGGCGTCCCAGGTCGGGGCTCCCAAACCTATGGGCTGGGGCGCCCCAGGCCTCGGGTTCCTTAAGCCTAAGGGCTCGGGCGCCCCAGGCCTCGGGTTCCTTAAGCCTAAGGGCTGGGGCGCCCCAGGCATGAGGCTCCCTAAGCCTAAGGGCTGGGGCGTCCCAGGCCTGGGGTTCCTTAATCCTAAGGGCTGGGGAGCCCCAGGTATGAGGCTCCCTAAGCCTAAGGGCTGGGGCGCCCTAGGCCTGGGGCTCCCTAACTCTAAGTTCTGGGGCGCCCAAGACCTGGGGCTCCCTAAGCCTAAGAGCTGGGGAGTCCCAGGCCGGGACTCCAAAAGCCTAAGGGCTGGAGCGCCCCAGGCCTGGGGCTCCCTAAGCATAAGAGTGTGTCGCCCCAGGCCTGGCGCTCCCTAAGCCTAAATGCTGTGGCGCCCCGGGCCTGGGGCTCCCTAAGCCTAAGTTCTGGGGCGCCCCAGACCAGGTGCGCCCTAAGCCTAAGGGCTGGGGCGTCCCAGGCCTAGGGCTCCCTAATCCTAAGGTCTGGGGTGCCCTAGGCGTGGGGCTCACTAAGCCTAAGCCTGGGAAGCCCCAGGGCTGGGGGTCCCAAAGCCTAAGTGCTGGGGCGCCCCTGGCCAAGTTCTCCCTGAGCCTAAGGGCTGGGGCGCCCCAGGCCTGGGGTTCCTTAATCCTAAGGGCTTTGGCGCCCCAGGCATGAGGCACCCTAAGTCTAAGGGCTGTGGCGTCCCAGGCCTGGGGTTCCTTAATCCTAAGGTCTGGGGTGCCCCAGGTATGAGGCTCCCTAAGCCTAAGGGCTGGGGCGCCCTAGTCCTGGGGCTCCCTAACTCTAAGGGCTGGGGGGCCCAAGACCTGGGGCTCCCTAAGCCTAAGAGCTGGGGAGTCCCAGGCCGGGGCTCCCAAAGCCTAAAGGCTGGGGCGCCCCAGGCCTGGGGCTCCATAAGCCTAAGGGTGTGTCGCCCCAGGCCTGGCGCTCCCTAAGCCTAAATGCTGTGGCGCCCCAGGCCTGGGGCTCCCTAAGCCTAAGTTCTGGGGCGCACCAGACCAGGTGAGCCCTAAGCCTAAGGGCTGGGGCATCCCAGGCCTAGGGCTCCCTAAGCCTAAGGGCTGGGGGGCCCTAGGCATGGGGCTCCCTAAGCCTAAGGGCTGGGAAGCCCAAGGCCTGGGGGTCCCAAAGCCTAAGTGCTGGGGCGCCCTTGGCCAGGTTCTCCCTATGCCTAAGGGCTGGGGCGCCCCAGGCCTAGGGTTCCTTAAGCCTAAGGGCTGGGGCGCCCCAGGCATGAGGCTCCCTAAGTCAAAGGGCTGGGGCGTCCCAGGCCTGGGGTTCCTTAATCCTAAGGTCTGGGGAGCCCCAGGTATGATGCTCCCTAAGCCTAAGGGCTGGGGCACCCTAGGCCTGGGGCTCCCTAAGCCTAAGAGCTGGGGAGTCCCAGGCCGGGGCTCCCAAAACCTAAGGCCTGGGGCGCCCCAGACCTGGGGCTCCATAAGCCAAGGGTGGGTCGCCCCAGGCCCAGGGCTGCCTAAGCCTAATGGATGGAGCGCCCCAGGCCTGCGGCTCCAAAAGCCTAAGGGCTGGGGCGCCCCAGACCTGGGGTTCCCTAAGCCTTAGGGCTGGGGCGTCCCAGACCTGGGGCTACCTAAGCCTAAGGGCAGGGGCGCCCCAGGCCTGGGGCTACCTAAGCCTAAGGGCAGTTGTGCCCCAGGCCTGGGGGTCTCTAATCCTAATGGCTGGGGCACCACAGGCCTGGGGCTCCCTAAGCCTAAGTGCAGGGGCGCCCCAGGCCTGCGGCTCCCTAATCCTAAGGGCTGGGGCGCCCCAGGCCTTGGGCTCCCAAAGCCTGAGGGCTGTGAGGCCCCATGCGTGGAGCTCCCTAAGCCTAAGGGCTGGGAAGCCCCAGGCCTGGGGCTCCCAAAGCCTAAGTGCAGGGGCGCCCCTGGCCAGGTTCTCCCTAATCCTACGGGCTGGGGCGCCCTAGGCCTGGGTCTCCCTAACTCTAAGGGCTGGGTCGCCCCAGGCCTGGGGCTCCCTAAGCCTAAGGGCTGGGGCTTCCCAGGACTAGGGCTCCCTAAGCCTAAGTCATGGAGCGCCCCAGGCCAGGGGCTCCTTAAGCCTAATTGCTGGAGCGCCCCAGGCCTGCGGCTCCCAAAGCCAAAGGGCTGGGGCGCCCAAGGCCTTGGGCTCCCTAAGACTAAGGGCTGGGGCGCCCCAGGCCTGGGGCTCCCTAAGCCTAAGGGCTGGGGCGTCCCAGGCCTGGGGCTACCTAAGCCTAAGCGCAGGGGCGCCCCAGGCCTGGGTGTCCCTAATCCTAATGGCTGGGGCACCCCAGGCTTGGGCTTCCCTAAGCCTAAGTGCAGGGGCACCCCTGGCCAGTTTCTCCCTAACCTAAGGGCTGGGGCTCCCCAGGCATGAGGCTCCCTAAGCCTAAGGGCTGGGCGCCCTAGGCCTGGGGCTCCCTAACTCTAAGGGCTTAGGCGCCTAAGGCCTGGGGCTCCCTAAGCCTAAGTCCTAGGGCGCCCCAAGTTGGGGCTCCCTAAGCCTAAGGGCTGGGGCGTCCCAGGCCGGGGCTCCCAAACCTACGGGCTGGGGCGCCCCAGGCCTGGGGCTCCCAAATCCTAAGGACTGGGGCGCCCCAGCCCTGTGGCTTCCTAAGCTTAAGGGTTGAGGCGCAAAAGGCCTAGGGTTACCTAAGCCTAAAACTTTGGCTCCCAACCTGGGGCTCCCTAATCCTAAGGGCTGGGGCGCCCTAGGCCTGGGGCTCCCTAACTATAAGGGCTGGGTCGCCCCAGGCCTGGGGCTCCCTAAACCTAAGGGCTGGGGCGTCCCAGGCCTGGTGCTACCTAAGCCTAAGCGCAGGGGCGCCCCAGGCCTGGGGGTCCCTAATCCTAATGGCTGGGGCACCCCAGGCCTGGGCTTCCCTAAGCCTAAGTGCAGGGGCACCCCTGGCCAGTTTCTCCCTAAGCCTAAGGGCTGGGGCTCCCCAGGCATGAGGCTCCCTAAGCCTAAGGGCTGGGCGCCCTAGGCCTGGGGCTCCCTAACTCTAAGGGCTTAGGCGCCCAAGGCCTGGGGCTCCCTAAGCCTAAGTCCTAGGGCGCCCCAGGTTGGGGCTCCCAAACCTATGGGCTGGGGCGCCCCTGGCCTCGGGTTCCTTAAGCCTAAGGGCTGGGGCGCCCCAGGCCTCGGGTTCCTTAAGCCTAAGGGCTGGGGCGCCCCAGGCATGAGGCTCCCTAAGCCTAAGGGCTGGGGCGTCCAAGGCCTGGGTTTCCTTAATCCTAAGGGCTGGGGAGCCCCAGGTATGAGGCTCCCTAAGCCTAAGGGCTGGAGCGCCCCAGGCCTGGGGCTCCCTAAGCATAAGAGTGTGTCGCCCCAGGCCTGGCGCTCCCTAAGCCTAAATGCTGTGGCGCCCCAGGCCTGGGGCTCCCTAAGCCTAAGTTCTGGGGCGCCCCAAACCAGGTGTGCCCTAAGCCTAAGGGCTGGGGCGTCCCAGGCCTAGGGCTCCCTAAGGCTAAGGGCTGGGGGGCCATAGGCGTGGGCCTCCCTAAGCCTAAGGGCTGGGAAGCCCCAGGCCTTGGGGTCCCAAAGCCTAAGTGCTGGGGCGCCCCTGGCCAGGTTCTCCCTAAGCCTAAGGGCTGGGGCGCCCCAGGCCTGGGGTTCCTTAAGCATAAGGGCTGGGGCGCCCCAGGCATGAGGCTCCATAAGTCTAAGGGCTGGGGCGTCCCAGGCCTGGGGTTCCTTAATCCTAAGGTCTGGGGAGCACCAGGTATGAGGCTCCCTAAGCCTAAGGGCTGGGGCGCCCTAGGCCTGGGGCTCCCTAAGCCTAAGAGCTGGGTAGTCCCAGGCCGGGGCTCCCAAAGCCTAAGGGCTGGGGTGCCCCAGGCCTGGGGCTCCATAAGCCTAAGGGTGGGTCTCCCCAGGCCTGGCGCTCCCTAAGCCTAAATGCTGTGGCGCCCCAGGCCTGCGGCTCCCTAAGCCTAAGTTCTGGGGCGCCCCAGACCAGGTGCGCCCTAAGCCTAAGGGCTGGGGCATCCCAGGCCTAGGCCTCCCTAAGCCTAAGGGCTGGGGGGCCCTAGGCATGGGGCTCCCTAAGCCTAAGGGCTGGGAAGCCCCAGGCCTGGGGGTCCCAAAGCCTAAGTGCGGGGGCGCCCCTGGCCAAGTTCTCCCTAAGCCTAAGGGCTGGGGCGCCCCAGGCCTAGGGTTCCTTAAGCCTAAGGGCTGGGGCGCCCCAGGCATGAGGCTCCCTAAGCCTAAGGGCTGGGGCGTCCCAGGCCTGGGGTTCCTTAATCCTAAGGTCTGGGGAGCCCCAGGTATGAGGCTCCCTAAGCCTAAGGGCTGGGGCGCCCTAGGCCTGGGGCTCCCTAACTCTAAGTTCTGGGGCGCCCAAGACCTGGGGCTCCCTTAGCCTAAGAGCTGGGGAGTCCCAGGCCGGGGCTCCCAAAGCCTAAGGGCTGGAGCGCCCCAGGCCTGGGGCTCCCTAAGCATAAGAGTGTGTCGCCCCAGGCCTGGCGCTCCCTAAGCCTAAATGCTGTGGCGCCCCAGGCCTGGGGCTCCCTAAGCCTAAGTTCTGGGGCGCCCCAAACCAGGTGTGCCCTAAGCCTAAGGGCTGGGGCGTCCTAGGCCTAGGGCTCCCTAAGGCTAAGGGCTGGGGGGCCATAGGCGTGGGCCTCCCTAAGCCTAAGGGCTGGGAAGCCCCAGGCCTTGGGGTCCCAAAGCCTAAGTGCTGGGGCGCCCCTGGCCAGGTTCTCCCTAAGCCTAAGGGCTGGGGCGCCCCAGGCCTGGGGTTCCTTAAGCATAAAGGCTGGGGCGCCCCAGGCATGAGGCTCCATAAGTCTAAGGGCTGGGGCGTCCCAGGCCTGGGGTTCCTTAATCCTAAGGTCTGGGGAGCCCCAGGTATGAGGCTCCCTAAGCCTAAGGGCTGGGGCGCCCTAGGCCTGGGGCTCCCTAACTCTAAGTTCTGGGGCGCCCAAGACCTGGGGCTCCCTAAGCCTAAGAGCTGGGGAGTCCCAGGCCGGGGCTCCCAAAGCCTAAGGACTGGAGCGCCCCAGGCCTGGGGCTCCCTAAGCATAAGAGTGTGTTGCCCCAGGCCTGGCGCTCCCTAAGCCTAAGTACAGGGGCGCCCCTGGCCAGGTTCTCCCTAATCCTAATGGCTGGGGCGCCCTAGGTCTGGGGCTCCCTAACGCTAACGGCTGGGGCTCCCAAGGGCTAGGGCTCCCTAAGCCTAAGTCCTGGAGCGCCCCAGGCCAGGGGCTCCCTAAGCCTAATTGCTGGAGCGCCCCAGGCCTGCGGCTCCCAAAGCCTAAGGACTGGGGCGCCCCAGGCCTTGGGCTCCCACAGCCTAAGGGCTGGGGCGCCCCAGGCCTGGGGCTCCCTAAGCCTAAGGGCTGGGGCATCCCAGGCCTGGGGCTACCTAAGCCTAAGCGCAGGGGCGCCCCAGGCCTGGGGGTCCCTAATCCTAATGGCTGGGGCACGCCAGTCCTGGGCTTCCCTAAGCCTAAGTGCAGGGGCACCCCTGGCCAGTTTCTCCCTAAGCCTAAGGGCTGGGGCTCCCCAGGCATGAGGCTCCCTAAGCCTCATGGCTGGGCGCCCTAGGCCTGGGGCTCCCTAACTCTAAGGGCTTAGGCGCCCAAGGCCTGGGGCTCCCTAAGCCTAAGTCCTAGGGCGCCCCAGGTTGGGGCTCCCTAAGCCTAAGGGCTGGGGCGTCCCAGGCCGGGGCTCCCAAGCCTATGGGCTGGGGGGCCCCAGGCTTCGGGTTCCTTAAGCCTAAGGGCTGGTGTGCCCCAGGCCTCGGGTTCCTTAAGCCTAAGGGCTGGGGCGCCCCAGGCATGAGGCTCCCTAAGCCTAAGGGTTGGGGCGTCCCAGGCCTGGGGTTCCTTAATCCTAAGGGCTCGGGAGCCCCAGGTATTTGGTTCCCTAAGCCTAAGGGCTGGGGCGCCCTAGGCCTGGGGCTCCCTAACTCTAAGTTCTAGGGCGCCCAAGACCTGGGGCTCCATAAGCCTAAGAGCTGGGGAGTCCCAGGCCGGGGCTCCCAAAGCCTAAGTGCTGGGGCGCCCCTGGCCAGGTTCTCCCTAAGCCTAAGGGCTGGGGCGCCCCAGGCCTGGGGTTCCTTAAGCCTAAGGGCTGGGGCGCCCCAGGCATGAGGCTCCCTAAGAATAAGGGCTGGGGGGTCCCACGCCTGGGGTTCCTTAATCCTAAGGTCTGGGGAGCCCCAGGTATGAGGCTCCCTAAGCCTAAGGGCTGGGGCGCCCTAGGCCTGGGGCTCCCTAACTCTAAGGGCTGGGGCGCCCAAGACCTGGGGCTCCCTAAGCCTAAGCGCTGGGGAGTCCCAGGCCGGGGCTCCTAAAGCCTAAGGGCTGGGGCGCCCCAGGCCTGGGGCTCCATAAGCCTAAGGGTGGGTCGCCCCAGGCCTGGCTCTCCCTAAGCCTAAATGCTGTGGCGCCCCAGGCCTGGGGCTCCCTAAGCCTAAGTTCTGGGGCACCCCAGACCAGGTGCGCCCTAAGCCTAAGGGCTGAGGCGTCCCAGGCCTAGGGCTCCCTAAGCCTAAGGCCTGGGGCGCCCCAGGCCCGGTGCTCCCTAACCATAAGGGCTGGAGCGCCCCAGGCCTGCGGCTCCCAAAGCCTAAGGGCTTGGGTGCCCCAGGCCTGGGGCTCCCTAAGCCTAATGGCTGGAGCGCCCCAGGCCTGCGGCTCCCAAAGCCTAAGGGCTGGGGCGCCCCAGACCTGGGGTTCCCTAAGCTTTAGGGCTTGGGCGTCCCAGACCTGGGGCTACCTAAGCCTAAGGGCAGGGGCGCCCGAGGCCTGGGGCTACCTAAGCCTAAGGGCAGTGTGCCCCAGGCCTGGGGGTCTCTAATCCTAATGGCTGGGGCACCCCAGGCCTGGGGCTCCCTAAGCCTAAGTGCAGGGGCGCCCCAGGCCTGCGGCTCCCTAATCCTAAGGGCTGGGGCGCCCCAGGCCTTGGGCTCCCAAAGCCTGAGGGCTGGGAGGCCCCATGCGTGGAGCTCCCTAAGCCTAAGGGCTGCGAAGCCCCAGACCTGGGGCTATCAAAGCCTAAGTGCAGGGGCGCCCCTGGCCAGGTTCTCCCTAATCCTAAGGGCTGGGGCGCCCTAGGCCTGGGGCTCCCTAACTCTAAGGGTTGGGTCGCCCCAGGCCTGGGGCTCCCTAAGCCTAGGGGCTGGGGCTCCCCAGGACTAGGGCTCCCTAAGCCTAAGTCCTGGAGCGCCCCAGGCCAGGGGCTCCCTAAGCCTAATTGCTGGAGCGCCCCAGGCCTCCGGCTCCCAAAGCCTAAGGGCTGGGGCGCCCCAGGCCTTGGGCTCCCACAGCCTAAGGGCTGGGGCGCCCCAGGCCTGGGGCTCCCTAAGCCTAAAGGCTGGGGCGTCCCAGGCCTGGGGCTACCTAAGCCTAAGCGCAGGGGCGCCCCAGGCCTGGGGGTCCCTAATCCTAATGGCTGGGGCACCCCAGGCCTGGGCTTCCCTAAGCCTAAGTGCAGGGGCACCCCTGGCCAGTTTCTCCCTAAGCCTAAGGGCTGGGGCTCCCCAGGCATGAGGCTCCCTAAGCCTAATGGCTGGGCGCCCTAGGCCTGGGGCTCCCTAACTCTAAGGGCTTAGGTGCCCAAGGCCTGGGGCTCCCTAAGCCTAAGTCCTAGGGCGCCCTAGGTTGGGGCTCCCTAAGCCTAAGGGCTGGGGCGTCCCAGGTCGGGGCTCCCAAACCTATGGGCTGGGGCGCCCCAGGCCTCGGGTTCCTTAAGCCTAAGGGCTCGGGCGCCCCAGGCCTCGGGTTCCTTAAGCCTAAGGGCTGGGGCGCCCCAGGCATGAGGCTCCCTAAGCCTAAGGGCTGGGGCGTCCCAGGCCTGGGGTTCCTTAATCCTAAGGGCTGGGGAGCCCCAGGTATGAGGCTCCCTAAGCCTAAGGGCTGGGGCGCCCTAGGCCTGGGGCTCCCTAACTCTAAGTTCTGGGGCGCCCAAGACTTGGGGCTCCCTAAGCCTAAGAGCTGGGGAGTCCCAGGCCGGGACTCCAAAAGCCTAAGGGCTGGAGCGCCCCAGGCCTGGGGCTCCCTAAGCATAAGAGTGTGTCGCCCCAGGCCTGGCGCTCCCTAAGCCTAAATGCTGTGGCGCCCCGGGCCTGGGGCTCCCTAAGCCTAAGTTCTGGGGCGCCCCAGACCAGGTGCGCCCTAAGCCTAAGGGCTGGGGCGTCCCAGGCCTAGGGCTCCCTAATCCTAAGGTCTGGGGTGCCCTAGGCGTGGGGCTCACTAAGCCTAAGCCTGGGAAGCCCCAGGGCTGGGGGTCCCAAAGCCTAAGTGCTGGGGCGCCCCTGGCCAAGTTCTCCCTGAGCCTAAGGGCTGGGGCGCCCCAGGCCTGGGGTTCCTTAATCCTAAGGGCTTTGGCGCCCCAGGCATGAGGCACCCTAAGTCTAAGGGCTGTGGCGTCCCAGGCCTGGGGTTCCTTAATCCTAAGGTCTGGGGTGCCCCAGGTATGAGGCTCCCTAAGCCTAAGGGCTGGGGCGCCCTAGTCCTGGGGCTCCCTAACTCTAAGGGCTGGGGGGCCCAAGACCTGGGGCTCCCTAAGCCTAAGAGCTGGGGAGTCCCAGGCCGGGGCTCCCAAAGCCTAAAGGCTGGGGCGCCCCAGGCCTGGGGCTCCATAAGCCTAAGGGTGTGTCGCCCCAGGCCTGGCGCTCCCTAAGCCTAAATGCTGTGGCGCCCCAGGCCTGGGGCTCCCTAAGCCTAAGTTCTGGGGCGCACCAGACCAGGTGAGCCCTAAGCCTAAGGGCTGGGGCATCCCAGGCCTAGGGCTCCCTAAGCCTAAGGGCTGGGGGGCCCTAGGCATGGGGCTCCCTAAGCCTAAGGGCTGGGAAGCCCAAGGCCTGGGGGTCCCAAAGCCTAAGTGCTGGGGCGCCCTTGGCCAGGTTCTCCCTATGCCTAAGGGCTGGGGCGCCCCAGGCCTAGGGTTCCTTAAGCCTAAGGGCTGGGGCGCCCCAGGCATGAGGCTCCCTAAGTCAAAGGGCTGGGGCGTCCCAGGCCTGGGGTTCCTTAATCCTAAGGTCTGGGGAGCCCCAGGTATGATGCTCCCTAAGCCTAAGGGCTGGGGCACCCTAGGCCTGGGGCTCCCTAAGCCTAAGAGCTGGGGAGTCCCAGGCCGGGGCTCCCAAAACCTAAGGCCTGGGGCACCGCAGACCTGGGGCTCCATAAGCCAAGGGTGGGTCGCCCCAGGCCCAGGGCTGCCTAAGCCTAATGGATGGAGCGCCCCAGGCCTGCGGCTCCAAAAGCCTAAGGGCTGGGGCGCCCCAGACCTGGGGTTCCCTAAGCCTTAGGGCTGGGGCGTCCCAGACCTGGGGCTACCTAAGCCTAAGGGCAGGGGCGCCCCAGGCCTGGGGCTACCTAAGCCTAAGGGCAGTTGTGCCCCAGGCCTGGGGGTCTCTAATCCTAATGGCTGGGGCACCACAGGCCTGGGGCTCCCTAAGCCTAAGTTCAGGGGCGCCCCAGGCCTGCGGCTCCCTAATCCTAAGGGCTGGGGCGCCCCAGGCCTTGGGCTCCCAAAGCCTGAGGGCTGTGAGGCCCCATGCGTGGAGCTCCCTAAGCCTAAGGGCTGGGAAGCCCCAGGCCTGGGGCTCCCAAAGCCTAAGTGCAGGGGCGCCCCTGGCCAGGTTCTCCCTAATCCTACGGGCTGGGGCGCCCTAGGCCTGGGTCTCCCTAACTCTAAGGGCTGGGTCGCCCCAGGCCTGGGGCTCCCTAAGCCTAAGGGCTGGGGCTTCCCAGGACTAGGGCTCCCTAAGCCTAAGTCATGGAGCGCCCCAGGCCAGGGGCTCCTTAAGCCTAATTGCTGGAGCGCCCCAGGCCTGCGGCTCCCAAAGCCTAAGGGCTGGGGCGCCCAAGGCCTTGGGCTCCCTAAGACTAAGGGCTGGGGCGCCCCAGGCCTGGGGCTCCCTAAGCCTAAGGGCTGGGGCGTCCCAGGCCTGGGGCTACCTAAGCCTAAGCGCAGGGGCGCCCCAGGCCTGGGTGTCCCTAATCCTAATGGCTGGGGCACCCCAGGCTTGGGCTTCCCTAAGCCTAAGTGCAGGGGCACCCCTGGCCAGTTTCTCCCTAACCTAAGGGCTGGGGCTCCCCAGGCATGAGGCTCCCTAAGCCTAAGGGCTGGGCGCCCTAGGCCTGGGGCTCCCTAACTCTAAGGGCTTAGGCGCCTAAGGCCTGGGGCTCCCTAAGCCTAAGTCCTAGGGCGCCCCAAGTTGGGGCTCCCTAAGCCTAAGGGCTGGGGCGTCCCAGGCCGGGGCTCCCAAACCTACGGGCTGGGGCGCCCCAGGCCTGGGGCTCCCAAATCCTAAGGACTGGGGCGCCCCAGCCCTGTGGCTTCCTAAGCTTAAGGGTTGAGGCGCAAAAGGCCTAGGGTTACCTAAGCCTAAAACTTTGGCTCCCAACCTGGGGCTCCCTAATCCTAAGGGCTGGGGCGCCCTAGGCCTGGGGCTCCCTAACTATAAGGGCTGGGTCGCCCCAGGCCTGGGGCTCCCTAAACCTAAGGGCTGGGGCGTCCCAGGCCTGGTGCTACCTAAGCCTAAGCGCAGGGGCGCCCCAGGCCTGGGGGTCCCTAATCCTAATGGCTGGGGCACCCCAGGCCTGGGCTTCCCTAAGCCTAAGTGCAGGGGCACCCCTGGCCAGTTTCTCCCTAAGCCTAAGGGCTGGGGCTCCCCAGGCATGAGGCTCCCTAAGCCTAAGGGCTGGGCGCCCTAGGCCTGGGGCTCCCTAACTCTAAGGGCTTAGGCGCCCAAGGCCTGGGGCTCCCTAAGCCTAAGTCCTAGGGCGCCCCAGGTTGGGGCTCCCAAACCTATGGGCTGGGGCGCCCCTGGCCTCGGGTTCCTTAAGCCTAAGGGCTGGGGCGCCCCAGGCCTCGGGTTCCTTAAGCCTAAGGGCTGGGGCGCCCCAGGCATGAGGCTCCCTAAGCCTAAGGGCTGGGGCGTCCAAGGCCTGGGTTTCCTTAATCCTAAGGGCTGGGGAGCCCCAGGTATGAGGCTCCCTAAGCCTAAGGGCTGGAGCGCCCCAGGCCTGGGGCTCCCTAAGCATAAGAGTGTGTCGCCCCAGGCCTGGCGCTCCCTAAGCCTAAATGCTGTGGCGCCCCAGGCCTGGGGCTCCCTAAGCCTAAGTTCTGGGGCGCCCCAAATCAGGTGTGCCCTAATCCTAAGGGCTGGGGCGTCCCAGGCCTAGGGCTCCCTAAGGCTAAGGGCTGGGGGGCCATAGGCGTGGGCCTCCCTAAGCCTAAGGGCTGGGAAGCCCCAGGCCTTGGGGTCCCAAAGCCTAAGTGCTGGGGCGCCCCTGGCCAGGTTCTCCCTAAGCCTAAGGGCTGGGGCGCCCCAGGCCTGGGGTTCCTTAAGCATAAGGGCTGGGGCGCCCCAGGCATGAGGCTCCATAAGTCTAAGGGCTGGGGCGTCCCAGGCCTGGGGTTCCTTAATCCTAAGGTCTGGGGAGCACCAGGTATGAGGCTCCCTAAGCCTAAGGGCTGGGGCGCCCTAGGCCTGGGGCTCCCTAAGTCTAAGAGCTGGGTAGTCCCAGGCCGGGGCTCCCAAAGCCTAAGGGCTGGGGTGCCCCAGGCCTGGGGCTCCATAAGCCTAAGGGTGGGTCTCCCCAGGCCTGGCGCTCCCTAAGCCTAAATGCTGTGGCGCCCCAGGCCTGCGGCTCCCTAAGCCTAAGTTCTGGGGCGCCCCAGACCAGGTGCGCCCTAAGCCTAAGGGCTGGGGCATCCCAGGCCTAGGGCTCCCTAAGCCTAAGGGCTGGGAAGCCCCAGGCCTGGGGGTCCCAAAGCCTAAGTGCGGGGGCGCCCCTGGCCAAGTTCTCCCTAAGCCTAAGGGCTGGGGCGCCCCAGGCCTAGGGTTCCTTAAGCCTAAGGGCTGGGGCGCCCCAGGCATGAGGCTCCCTAAGCCTAAGGGCTGGGGCATCCCAGGCCTGGGGTTCCTTAATCCTAAGGGCTGGGGAGCCTGGGGCGCCCTAGGCCTGGGGCTCCCTAACTCTAAGTTCTGGGGCGCCCAAGACCTGGGGCTCCCTTAGCCTAAGAGCTGGGGAGTCCCAGGCCGGGGCTACCAAAGCCTAAGGACTGGAGCGCCCCAGGCCTGGGGCTCCCTAAGCATAAGAGTGTGTCGCCCCAGGCCTGGCGCTCCCTAAGCCTAAATGCTGTGGCGCCCCAGGCCTCGGGCTCCCTAAGCCTAAGTTCTGGGGCGCCCGAGACCAGGTGCGCCCTAAGCCTAAGGGCTGGGGCGTCCCAGGCCTAGGGCTCCCTAAGCCTAAGGGCTGGGGGGCCCTAGGCATGGGGCTCCCTAAGCCTAAGGGCTGGGAAGCCCCAGGCCTGGGGGTCCCAAAGCCTAAGTGCTGGGGCGCCCCTGGCCAGGTTCTCCCTAAGCCTAAGGGCTGGGGCGCCCCAGGCCTAGGGTTCCTTAAGCCTAAGGGCTGGGGCGCCCCAGGCATGAGGCTCCCTAAGCCTAAGGGCAGGGGCGTCCCAGGCCTGGGGTTCCTTAATTCTAAGGTGTGGGGAGCCCCAGGTATGAGGCTACATAAGCCTAAGGGTGGGTCTCCCCAGGCCTGGGGCTCCATAAGCCTAAGGGTGGGTCGCCCCAGGCCTGGCGCTCCCTAAGCCTAAATGCTGTGGCGCCCCAGGACTGGGGCTCCCTAAGCCTAAGTTCTGGGGCGCCCCAGACCAGGTGCGCCCTAAGCCTAAGGGCTGGGGTGTCCCAGGCCTAGAGCTCCCTAACCCTAAGGCCTGGGGCGCCCCAGGCCCGGTGCTCCCTAACCCTAAGGGCTGGAGCGCCCCAGGCCTCGGGCTCCCTAAGCCTAAGGGCTGGGGCGCCCCAGGCCTAGGGCTCCCTAAGCCTATGGCCTGGGACGCCCCAGGCCCAGGGCTCCCTAAGCCTAATGGCTGGAGCGCCCCAGGCCTGCGGCTCCCAAAGCCTAAGGGCTGGGGCGCCCCAGACCTGGGGTTCCCTAAGCCTTAGGGCAGGGGCGTCCCAGACCTGAGGCTACCTAAGCCTAAGGGCAGTGTGCCCCAGGCCTGGGGGTCTCTAATCCTAATGGCTGGTGCACCCCAGGCCTGGGGCTCCCTAAGCCTAAGTGCAGGGGCGCCCCAGGCCTGCGGCTCCCTAATCCTAAGGGCTGGGGCGCCCCAGGCCATGGGCTCCCAAAGCCTGAGGGCTGGGAGGCCCCATGCGTGGAGCTCCCTAAGCCTAAGGGCTGGGAAGCCCCAGGCCTGGGGCTCCCAAAGCCTAAGTGCAGGGGCGCCCCTGGCCAGGTTCTCCCTAATCCTAAGGGCTGGGGTGCCCTAGGCCTGGGGCTCCCTAACTCTAAGGGCTGGGTCGCCCCAGGCCTGGGGCTCCCTAAGCCTAAGGGCTGGGGCTCCCCAGGACTAGGGCTCCCTAAGCCTAAGTCCTAGAGCGCCCCAGGCCAGGGGCTCCCTAAGCCTAATTGCTGGAGCGCCCCAGGCCTGCGGCTCCCAAAGCCTAAGGGCTGGGGCGCCCCAGGCCTGCGGCTCCCAAATCCTAAGGGCTGGGGCGCCCCAGGCCTGCGGCTCCCAAAGCCTAAGGGCTGGGGCGCCCCAGGCCTTGGGCTCCCACAGCCTAATGGCTGGGGCGCCCCAGGCCTGGGGCTCCCTAAGCCTATGGGCTGGGGCGTCCCAGGCCTTGGGCTACCTAAGCCTAAGCGCAGGGGCGCCCCAGGCCTAGGGGTCCCTAATCCTAATGGCTGGGGCTCCCCAGGCCTGGGCTTCCCTAAGCCTAAGTGCAGGGGCACCCCTGGCCAGTTTCTCCCTAAGCCTAAGGGCTGGGGCTCCCCAGGCATGAGGCTCCCTAAGCCTAAGGGCTGGGCGCCCTAGGCCTAGGGCTCCCTAACTCTAAGGGCTTAGGCGCCGAAGGCCTGGGGCTCCCTAAGCCTAAGTCCTAGGGCGCCCCAGGTTGGGGCTCCCTAAGCCTAAGGGCTGGGGCGTCCCAGGCCGGGGCTCCCAAACCTACAGGCTGGGGTGCCCCAGGCCTGGGTCTCCCAAATCCTAAGGACTGGGGCGCCCCAGCCCTGTGGCTTCCTAAGCTTAAGGGTTGAGGCGCAAAAGGCCTAATGCTACCTAAGCCTAAAACTTTGGCTCCCCACCTGGGGCTCCCTAAGCCTAAGTGCTGGGGCGTCCTAGGCTGGGGCTCTCAAAGCCTAATGGCTGGGGCGCCCCAGGCCTCGGGCTCCCTAAGCCTATAGGTTGGGTCTCCCCAGGCCCTGGGGCTCCCTAAGCCTAAGTGCAGGGGCGCCCCGGCCTGCGGCTCCCTAAGGCTAAGGGCTGGGGCGCCCCAGGCCTTGGGCTCCCAAAGCCTGAGGGCTGGGAGGCCCCATGCGTGGAGCTCCCTAAGCCTAAGGGCTGGGAAGCCCCAGGCCTGGGGCTCCCAAAGCCTAAGTGCTGGGGTGCCCCTGGCCAGGTTCTCCCTAATCCTAAGGGCTGGGGCGCCCTTGGCCTGGGGCTCCCTAAGTATAAGGGCTGGGTCGCCCCAGGCCTGGGGCTCCCTAAACCTAAGGGCTGGGGCGTCCCAGGCCTGGGGCTACCTAAGCCTAACCGCAGGGGCGCCCCAGGCCTGGGGGTCCCTAATCCTAATGGTTGGGGCAACCCAGGCCTGGGCTTCCATAAGCCTAATTGCAGGGGCACCCCTGGCCAGTTTCTCCCTAAGCCTAAGGGCTGGGGCTCCCCAGGCATGAGGCTCCCTAAGCCTAAGGGCTGGGCGCCCTAGGCCTGGGGCTCCTTAACTCTAAGGGCCTAGGCGCCCAAGGCCTGGGGCTCCCTAAGCCTAAGTCCTAGGGCACCCCAGGTTGGGGCTCCCTAATCCTAAGGGCTGGGGCATCCCAGGCCGGGGCTCCCAAACCTACGAGCTGGGGCGCCCCAGGACTCGGGTTCCTTAAGCCTAAGGACTGGGGCGCCGAAGGCCTCAGGTTCCTTAAGCCTAAGGGCTGGGCGCCCCAGGCATGAGGCTCCCTAAGCCTAAGGGCTGGGGCATCCCAGGCCTGGGGTTCCTTAATCCTAAGGGCTGGGGAGCCCCAGGTATGAGTCTCCCTAAGCCTAAGTCCTGGGGCGCCCTAGGCCTGGGGCTCCCTAACTCTAAGTTCTGGGGCGCCCAAGACCTGGGGCTCCCTAAGCCTAAGAGCTGGGGAGTCCCAGGCCGGGGCTCCCAAAGCCTAAGGACTGGAGCGCCCCAGGCCTGGGACTCCCTAAGCATAAGAGTGTGTCGCCCCAGGCCTGGCGCTCCCTAAGCCTAAATGCTGTGGCGCCCCAGGCCTGGGGCTCCCTAAGCCTAAGTGCTGGGGCGCCCCTGGCCAGGTTCTCCCTAAGCCTAAGGGCTGGGGCACCCCAGGCCTGGGGTTCCTTAAGCCTAAGGGCTGGGGCGCCCCAGGCATGAGGCTCCCTAAGCCTAAGGGCTGGGGCGCCCCAGGCCAAGGGCTCCATAAGCCTATGGCCTGGGACGCCCCAGGCCCAGGGTTCCCTAAGCCTAATGGCTGGAGCGCCCCAGGCCTGCGGCTCCCAAAGCCTAAGGGCTGGGGCGCCCCAGACCTGGGGCTACCTAAGCCTAAGGGCAGGGGAGCCCCAGGCCTGGGGCTACCTAAGCCTAAGGGCAGTGTGCCCCAGGCCTGGGGGTCTCTAATCCTTATGGCTGGGGCACCCCAGGCCTGGGGCTCCCTAAGCCTAAGTGCAGGGGCGCCCCAGGCCTGCGGCTCCCTAATCCTAAGGGCTGGGGCGCCCCAGGCCTTGGGCTCCCAAAGCCTGAGGGCTGGGAGGCCCCATGCGTGGAGCTCCCTAAGCCTAAGGGCTGGGAAACCCCAGACCTGGGGCTCCCAAAGCCTAAGTGCAGGGGGGCCCCTGGCCAGGTTCTCCCTAATCCTAAGGGCTGGGGCGCCCTAGGCCTGGAACTCCCTAACTCTAAGGGCTGGGTCGCCCCAGGCCTGGGGCTCCCTAAGCCTACGGGCTGGGGCTCCCCAGGACTAGGGCTCCCTAAGCCTAAGTCTTGGAGCGCCCCAGGCCAGGGGCTCCCTAAGCCTAATTGCTGGAGCGCCCCAGGCCTGCGGCTCCCAATGCCTAAGGGCTGGGGCGCCCCAGGCCTGCGGCACCCAAAGCCTAAGGGCTGGGGCGCCCCAGGCCTGCGGCTCCCAAAGCCTAAGGGCTGGGGCGCCCCAGGCCTTGGGCTCCCACAGTCTAAGGGCTTGGGCGCCCCAGGCCTGGGGCTCCCTAAGCCTAAGGGCTGGGGCGTCCCAGGCCTGGGGCTACCTAAGCCTAAGTGCAGGGGCGCCCCAGGCCTGCGGCTCCCTAAGGCTAAGGGCTGGGGCTCCCCAGGCCTAGGGCTCCCTAAGCCTAATTCCTGGAGCGCCCCAGGCCAGGGGCTCCCTAAGCCTAATGGCTGGAGCGCCCCAGGCCTGCGGCTCCCAAAGCCTAAGGGCTGGGGCGCCCCAGGCCTTGGGCTCCCACAGCCTAAGGGATGGGCCGCCCCAGCCATGGGGCTCCCTAAGACTTAAGGGCTTGGTCGCCCAAAGCCTGGGGCTCCCTAAGCCTAAAAGCTTTATCGCCCCAATTGGGGCTCCCTAAGCCTAAGTGCTGGGCCGCCCCAGGCCAGGTGCTCCCTAAGCCTAAGGGCTGGGGCGCCCCAGGCCTAGGGCTCCCTAAGCCTATGGCCTGGGACGCCCCAGGCCCAGGGCTCTCTAAGCCTAATGGCTGGAGCGCCCCAGGCCTGGGGCTCCCAAATCCTAAGGACTGGGGCGCCCCAGCCCTGTGGCTTCCTAAGCTTAAGGGTTGAGGCGCAAAAGGCCTAGGGCTACCTAAGCCTAAAACTTTGGCTCCCCACCTGGGGCTCCCTAAGCCTAAGGGCTGGGGCGTCCTAGGCTGGGGCTCTCAAAGCCTAAGGGCTGGGGCGCCCCAGGCCTGGGGCTCCCTAAGCCTATAGGTTGGGTCTCCCCAGGCCCTGGGGCTCCCTAAGCCTAAGTGCAGGGGCGCCCCAGGCCTGCGGCTCCCTAAGGCTAAGGGCTGGGGCGCCCCAGGCCTTGGGCTCCCAAAGCCTGAGGGCTGGGAGGCCCCATGCGTGGAGCTCCCTAAGCCTAAGGGCTGGGAAGCCCCAGGCCTGGGGCTCCCAAAGCCTAAGTGCTGGGGCGCCCCTGGCGAGGTTCTCCCTAATCCTAAGGGCTGGGGCGCCCTAGGCCTGGGGCTCCCTAACTATAAGGGCTGGGTCGCCCCAGGCCTGGGGCTCCCTAAACCTAAAGGCTGGGGCGTCCCAGGCCTGGTGCTACCTAAGCCGAAGCGCAGGGGCGCCCCAGGCCTGGGGGTCCCTAATCCTAATGGCTGGGGCACCCCAGGCCAGGGCTTCCCTAAGCCTAAGTGCAGGGGCACCCCTGGCCAGTTTCTCCCTAAGCCTAAGGGCAGGGGCTCCCCAGGCAAGAGGCTCCCTAAGCCTAAGGGCTGGGCGCCCTAGGCCTGGGGCTCCCTAACTCTAAGGGCTTAGGTGCCCAAGGCCTGGGGCTCCCTAAGCCTAAGTCCTAGGGCGCCCCAGGTTGGGGCTCCCTAAGCCTAAAGGCTGGGGCATCCCAGGCCGGGGCTCCCAAACCTACGGGCTGGGGCGCCCCAGGCCTCGGGTTCCTTAAGCCTAAGGACTGGGGCGCCGAAGGCCTCGGGTTCCTTAAGCCTAAGGGCTGGGTCGCACCAGGCATGAGGCTCCCTAAGCCTAAGGGCTGGGGCATCCCAGGCCCGGGTTCCTTAATACTAAGGGCTGGGGAGCCCCAGGTATGGGGCTCCCTTAGCCTAAGGGCTGGGGCGCCCCAGGCCTGGGGCTCCCTAAGCATAAGAGTGTGTCGCCCCAGGCCTGGCGCTCCCTAAGCCTAAATGCTGTGGCGGCCCAGGCCTGGGGCTCCCTAAGCTTAAGTTCTGGGGCGCCCCAGACCAGGTGCGCCCTAAGCCTAAGGGCTGGGGCGTCCCAGGCCTAGGGCTCCCTAAGCCTAAGGGCTGGGGGGCCCTAGGCATGGGGCTCCCTAAGCCTAAGGGCTGGGAATCCCCAGGCCTGGGGGTCCCAAAGCCTAAGTGCTGGGGCGCCCCTGGCCAGGTTCTCCCTAAGCCTAAGGGCTGGGGCGCCCCAGGCCTGGGATTCCTTAAGCCTAAGGGCTGGGGCGCCCTAGGCATGAGGCTCCCTAAGTCTAAGGGCTGGGGCGTCCCAGGCCTGGGGTTCCTTAATCCTAAGGTGTGGGGAGCCCCAGGTATGAGGCTCCCTAAGCCTAAGGGCTGGGGCGCCCTAGGCCTGGGGCTCCCTAACTCTAAGGGCTGGGGCGCCCAAGACCTGGGGCTCCCTAAGCCTAAGAGCTGGGGAGTCCCAGGCCGGGGCTACCAAAGCCTAAGGGCTGGGGCGCCCCAGGCCTGGGGCTCCATAAGCCTAAGGGTGGGTCGCCCCAGGCCTGGCGCTCCCTAAGCCTAAATGCTTTGGCGCCCCAGGCCTGGGGCTCCCTAAGCCTAAGTTCTGGGGCGCCCCAGACCAGGTGCGCCCTAAGCCTAAGGGCTGGGGCGTCCCAGGCCTAGGGCTCCCTAAGCCTAAGGGCTGGGGGGCCCTAGGCGTGGGGCTCCCTAAGCCTAAGGGCTGGGAAGCCCCAGGCCTGGGGGTCCCAATGCCTAAGTGCTGGGGCGACCCTGGCCAGGTTCTCCCTAAGCCGAAGGGTTGGGGCGTCCCAGGCCTGGGGTTCCTTAAGCCTAAGGGCTGGGGCGCCCCAGGCATGAGGCTTCCTAAGTCTAAGGGCTGGGGCGTCCCAGGCTTGGGGTTCCTTAATCCTAAGGTCTAGGGAGCCCCAGGTATGAGGCTCCCTAAGCCTAAGGGCTAGGATGCCCTAGGCCTGGGGCTCCCTAACTCTAAGGGCTGGGGCGCCCTAGGCCTGGGGCTCCCAAAGCCTAAGGGCTGGGGCGCCCCAGGCCTGCGGCTCCCAAAGCCTAAAGGGCTGGGGCGCCCCAGGCCTTGGGCTCCGACAGTCTAAGGGCTTGGGCGCCCCAGGCCTGGGGCTCCCTAAGCCTGAGGGCTGGGGCGTCCCAGGCCTGGGGCTACCTAAGCCTAAGTGCAGGGGCGCCCCAGGCCTGCGGCTCCCTAAGGCTAAGGGCTGGGGCTCCCCAGGCCTAGGGCTCCCTAAGCCTAATTCCTGGAGCGCCCCAGGCCAGGGGCTCCCTAAGCCTAATGGCTGGAGCGCCCCAGGCCTGCGGCTCCCAAAGCCTAAGGGCTGGGGCGCCCCAGGCCTTGGGCTCCCACAGCCTAAGGGATGGGCCGCCCCAGCCATGGGGCTCCCTAAGACTTAAGGGCTGGGGCGCCCAAAGCCTGGGGCTCCCTAAGCCTAAAAGCTTTATCGCCACAATTGGGGCTCCCTAAGCCTAAGTGCTGGGGCGCCCCAGGCCTGGGGTTCCCTAAACCTAAGGGCTGGTGCGCCCCTGGCCTGGGGCTCCCTAAGCATATGGGATGGGTTCCCCCAGGCCTGGGCCTCCCTAAGCCTAAGTTCTGGGGCGCCCCAGGCCAGGTGCTCCCTAAGCCTAAGGGCTGGGGCGCCCCAGGCCTAGGGCTCCCTAAGCCTATGGCCTGGGACGTCCCAGGCCCAGGGCTCTCTAAGCCTAATGGCTGGAGCGCCCCAGGCCTGCGGCTCCCAAAGCCTAAGGGCTGGGGCGCCCCAGACCTGGGGCTACCTAAGCCTAAGGGCAGGGGCGCCCCAGGCCTGGGGCTACCTAAGCCTAAGGGCAGTGTGCCACAGGCCTGGGGGTCTCTAATCCTAATGGCTGGGGCACCCCAGGCCTGGGGCTCCCTAAGCCTAAGTGCAGGGGCGTCCCAGGCCTGCGGCTCCCTAATCCTAAGGGCTGGGGCGCCCCAGGCCTTGGGCTCCCAAAGCCTGAGGGCTGGGAGGCCCAATGCGTGGAGCTCCCTAAGCCTAAGGGCTGGGAAGCACCAGGCCTGGGGTTCCTTAAGCATAAGGGCTGGGGTGCCCCAGGCATGAGGCTCCCTAAGTCTAAGGGCTGGGGCGTCCCAGGCCTGGGGTTCCTTAATCCTAAGGTCTGGGGAGCCCCAGGTATGAGGCTCCCTAAGCCTAAGGGCTGGGGCGCCCTAGGCCTGGGGCTCCCTAACTCTAAGGGCTGGGGCGCCCAAGACCTGGGGCTCCCTAAGCCTAAGAGCTGGGGAGTCCCAGGCCGGGGCTCCCAAAGCCTAAGGGCTGGGGCGCCCCAGGCCTGGGGCTCCATAAGCCTAAGGGTGGGTCGCCCAAGGCCTGGCGCTCCCTAAGCCTAAATGCTGTGGCGCCCCACGCCTGGGGCTCCCTAAGCCTAAGTTCTTGGGCGCCCTAGACCAGGTGCGCCCTAAGCCTAAGGGCTGGGGCGTCCCAGGCCTAGGGCTCCCTAAGCCTAAGGCCTGGGGCGCCCCAGGCCCGGTGCTCCCTAACCCTAAGGGCTGGAGTGCCCCAGGCCTGCGGCTCCCAACGCCTAAGGGCTGGGGCGCCCCAGGCTAGGGGCTCCCTAAGCCTAAGGGCTGGGGCGCCCCAGGCCTAGGGCTCCCTAAGCCTATGGCCTGGGACGCCCCAGGCCGAGGGCTCCCTAAGCCTAATGGCTGGAGCGCCCCAGGCCTGCGGCTCCCAAAGCCTAAGGGCTGGGGCGCCCCAGACCTGGAGCTACCTAAGCCTAAGGGCAGGGGAGCCCCAGGCCTGGGGCTACCTAAGCCTAAGAGCAGTGTGCCCCAGGCCTGGGGGTCTCTAATCCTTATGGCTGGGGCGCCCCAGGCCTTGGGCTCCCAAAGCCTGAGGGCTGGGAGGCCCCATGCGTGGAGCTCCCTAAGCCTAAGGGCTGGGAAACCCCAGGCCTGGGGCTCCCAAAGCCTAAGTGCAGGGGGGCCCCTGGCCAGGTTCTCCCTAATCCTAAGGGCTGGGGCGCCCTAGACCTGGGACTCCCTAACTCTAAGGGCTGGGTCGCCCCAGGCCTGGGGCTCCCTAAGCCTAAGGGCTGGGGCTCCCCAGGACTAGGGCTCCCTAAGCCTAAGTCTTGGAGCGCCCCAGGCCAGGGGCTCCCTAAGCCTAATTGCTGGAGCGCCCCAGGCCTGCGGCTCCCAATGCCTAAGGGCTGGGGCGCCCCAGGCCTGCGGCTCCCAAAGCCTAAGGGCTGGGGCGCCCCAGGCCTGCGGCTCCCAAAGCCTAAGGGCTGGGGCGCCCCAGTCCTTGGGCTCCCACAGTCTAAGGGCTTGGGCACCCCAGGCCTGGGGCTCCCTAAGCCTAAGGGCTGGGGCATCCCAGGCCTGGGGCTACCTAAGCCTAAGGGCTGGGAAACCCCAGGCCTGGGGCTCCCAAAGCCTAAGTGCAGGGGGGCCCCTGGCCAGGTTCTCCCTAATCCTAAGGGCTGGGGCGCCCTAGGCCTGGGACTCCCTAACTCTAAGGGCTGGGTCGCCCCAGGCCTGGGGCTCCCTAAGCCTAAGGGCTGGGGCTCCCCAGGACTAGGGCTCCCTAAGCCTAAGTCTTGGAGCGCCCCAGGCCAGGGGCTCCCTAAGCCTAATTGCTGGAGCGCCCAGGCCTGCGGCTCCCTAAGCCTAAGGGCTGGGGCGTCCCAGGCCTGGGGCTACCTAAGCCTAAGTGCAGGGGCTCCCCAGGCCTAGGGCTCCCTAAGCCTAATTCCTGGAGCGCCCCAGGCCAGGGGCTCCCTAAGCCTAATGGCTGGAGCGCCCCAGGCCTGCGGCTCCCAAAGCCTAAGGGCTGGGCGCCCCAGGCCTTGGGCTCCCACAGCCTAAGGGATGCGCCGCCCCAGCCATGGGGCTCCCTAAGACTTAAGGGCTGGGGCACCCAAAGCCTGGGGCTCCCTAAGCCTAAAAGCTTTATCGCCACAATTGGGGCTCCCTAAGCCTAAGTGCTGGGGCGCCCCAGGCCTGGGGTTCCCTAAACCTAAGGGCTGGTGTGCCCCTGGCCTGGGGCTCCCAAAGCATATGGGATGGGTTCCCCCAGGCCTGGGCCTCCCTAAGCCTAAGTTCTGGGGCGCCCCAGGCCAGGTGCTCCCTAAGCCTAAGGGCTGGGGCGCCCCAGGCCTAGGGCTCCCTAAGCCTATGGCCTGGGACGCCCCAGGCCCAGGGCTCTCTAAGCCTAATGGCTGGAGCGCCCCAGGCCTGCGGCTCCCAAAGCCTAAGGGCTGGGGCGCCCCAGACCTGGGGCTACCTAAGCCTAAGGGCAGGGGCGCCCCAGGCCTGGGGCTACCTAAGCCTAAGGGCAGTGTGCCACAGGCCTGGGGGTCTCTAATCCTAATGGCTGGGGCACCCCAGGCCTGGGGCTCCCTAAGCCTAAGTGCAGGGGCGTCCCAGGCCTGCGGCTCCCTAATCCTAAGGGCTGGGGCGCCCCAGGCCTTGGGCTCCCAAAGCCTGAGGGCTGGGAGGCCCAATGCGTGGAGCTCCCTAAGCCTAAGGGCTGGGAAGCCCCAGGCCTGGGGCTCCCAAAGCCTAAGTGCAGGGGCGCCCCTGGCCAGGTTCTCCCTAATCCTAAGGGCTAGGGCGCCCTAGGCCTGGGGCTCCCTAACTCTAAGGGCTGGGTCGCCCCAGCCCTGGGGCTCCCTAAGCCTAAGGGCTGGGGCTCCCCAGGACTAGGGCTCCCTAAGCCTAAGTCCTGGAGCGCCCCAGGCCAGGGGCTCCCTAAGCCTAATTGCTGGAGCGCCCCAGGCCTGCGGCTCCCAAAGCCTAAGGGCTGGGGCGCCCCAGGCCTGCGGCTCCCACAGCCTAAGGGCTGTGGCGCCCCAGGCCTGCGGCTCCCAAAGCCTAAGGGCTGGGGCGCCCCAGGCCTTGGGCTCCCACAGCCTAAGGGCTGGGGCGCCCAAGGCCTGGGGCTCCCTAAGCCTAAGGGATGGGGCGTCCCAGGCCTGGGGCTACC
The DNA here is from genome assembly GCF_050624435.1 of Tenrec ecaudatus. NCBI lineage: Eukaryota > Metazoa > Chordata > Mammalia > Afrosoricida > Tenrecidae > Tenrec > Tenrec ecaudatus. Next base: position 33,734 of record NW_027459301.1, on the reverse strand, counting down.
TAAGCCTAAGCGCAGGGGCGCCCCAGGCCTGGGTGTCCCTAATCCTAATGGCTGGGGCACCCCAGGCCTGGGCTTCCCTAAGCCTAAGTGCAGGGGCACCCCTGGCCAGTTTCTCCCTAAGCCTAAGGGCTGGGGCTCCCCAGGCATGGGGCTCCCTAAGCTTAAGGGCTGGGCGCCCTAGGCCTGGGGCTCCCTAACTCTAAGGGCTTAGGCGCCCAAGGCCTGGGGCTCCCTAAGCCTAAGTCCTAGGGCGCCCCAGGTTGGGGCTCCCTAAGCCTAAGGGCTGGGGCGTCCCAGGCCGGGGCTCCCAAACCTACGGCTGGGGCGCCCCAGGCCTGGGGCTCCCAATTCCCAAGGACTGGGGCGCCCCAGCCCTGTGGCTTCCTAAGCTTAAGGGTTGAGGCGCAAAAGGCCTAGGGCTACCTAAGCCTAAAACTTTGGCTCCCCACCTGGGGCTTCCTAAGCCTAAGGGCTGGGGCATCCTAGGCTGGGGCTCTCAAAGCCTAAGGGCTGGGGCGCCCCAGGCCTGGGGCTCCCTAAGTCTATAGGTTGGGTCTCCCCAGGCCCTGGGGCTCCCTAAGCCTAAGTGCAGGGGCGCCCCAGGCCTGCGGCTCCTTAAGGCTAAGGGCTGGGGCGCCCCAGGCCTTGGGCTCCCAAAGCCTGAGGGCTGGGGGGCCCCATGCGTGGAGCTCCCTAAGCCTAAGGGCTGGGAAGCCCCAGGCCTGGGGCTCCCAAAGCCTAAGTGCTGGGGCGCCCCTGGCCAGGTTCTCCCTAATCCTAAGGGCTGGGGCGCCCTAGGCCTGGGGCTCCCTAACTATAAGGGCTGGGTCGCCCCAGGCCTGGGGCTCCCTAAACCTAAGGGCTGGGGCGTCCCAGGCCTGGTGCTACCTAAGCCTAAGCGCAGGGGCGCCCCAGGCCTGGGGGTCCCTAATCCTAATGGCTGGGGCACCCCAGGCCTGGGCTTCCCTAAGCCTAAGTGCAGGGGCACCCCTGGCCAGTTTCTCCCTAAGTCTAAGGGCAGGGGCTCCCCAGGCATGAGGCTCCCTAAGCCTAAGGGCTGGGCGCCCCAGGCCTGGGGCTCCCTAAGCCTAAGGGCTGGGGCGTCCCAGGCCTGGGGCTACCTAAGCCTAAGGGCTGGGAAACCCCAGGCCTGGGGCTCCCAAAGCCTAAGTGCAGGGGGGCCCCTGGCCAGGTTCTCCCTAATCCTAAGGGCTGGGGCGCCCTAGGCCTGGGACTCCCTAACTCTAAGGGCTGGGTCGCCCCAGGCCTGGGGCTCCCTAAGCCTAAGGGCTGGGGCTCCCCAGGACTAGGGCTCCCTAAGCCTAAGTCTTGGAGCGCCCCAGGCCAGGGGCTCCCTAAGCCTAATTGCTGGAGCGCCCAGGCCTGCGGCTCCCTAAGCCTAAGGGCTGGGGCGTCCCAGGCCTGGGGCTACCTAAGCCTAAGTGCAGGGGCTCCCCAGGCCTAGGGCTCCCTAAGCCTAATTCCTGGAGCGCCCCAGGCCAGGGGCTCCCTAAGCCTAATGGCTGGAGCGCCCCAGGCCTGCGGCTCCCAAAGCCTAAGGGCTGGGGCGCCCCAGGCCTTGGGCTCCCACAGCCTAAGGGATGGGCCGCCCCAGCCATGGGGCTCCCTAAGACTTAAGGGCTGGGGCGCCCAAAGCCTGGGGCTCCCTAAGCCTAAAAGCTTTATCGCCACAATTGGGGCTCCCTAAGCCTAAGTGCTGGGGCGCCCCAGGCCTGGGGTTCCCTAAACCTAAGGGCTGGTGCGCCCCTGGCCTGGGGCTCCCTAAGCATATGGGATGGGTTCCCCCAGGCCTGGGCCTCCCTAAGCCTAAGTTCTGGGGCGCCCCAGGCCAGGTGCTCCCTAAGCCTAAGGGCTGGGGCGCCCCAGGCCTAGGGCTCCCTAAGCCTATGGCCTGGGACGCCCCAGGCCCAGGGCTCTCTAAGCCTAATGGCTGGAGCGCCCCAGGCCTGCGGCTCCCAAAGCCTAAGGGCTGGGGCGCCCCAGACCTGGGGCTACCTAAGCCTAAGGGCAGGGGCGCCCCAGGCCTGGGGCTACCTAAGCCTAAGGGCAGTGTGCCACAGGCCTGGGGGTCTCTAATCCTAATGGCTGGGGCACCCCAGGCCTGGGGCTCCCTAAGCCTAAGTGCAGGGGCGTCCCAGGCTTGCGGCTCCCTAATCCTAAGGGCTGGGGCGCCCCAGGCCTTGGGCTCCCAAAGCCTGAGGGCTGGGAGGCCCAATGCGTGGAGCTCCCTAAGCCTAAGGGCTGGGAAGCCCCAGGCCTGGGGCTCCCAAAGCCTAAGTGCAGGGGCGCCCCTGGCCAGGTTCTCCCTAATCCTAAGGGCTGGGGCGCCCTAGGCCTGGGGCTCCCTAACTCTAAGGGCTGGGTCGCCCCAGGCCTGGGGCTCCCTAAGCCTAAGGGCTGGGGCTCCCCAGGACTAGGGCTCCCTAAGCCTAAGTCCTGGAGCGCCCCAGGCCAGGGGCTCCCTAAGCCTAATTGCTGGAGCGCCCCAGGACTGCGGCTCCCAAAGCCTAAGGGCTGGGGCGCCCCAGGCCTGCGGCTCCCACAGCCTAAGGGCTGTGGCGCCCCAGGCCTGCGGCTCCCAAAGCCTAAGGGCTGGGGCGCCCCAGGCCTTGGGCTCCCACAGCCTAAGGGCTGGGGCGCCCAAGGCCTGGGGCTCCCTAAGCCTAAGGGATGGGGCGTCCCAGGCCTGGGGCTACCTAAGCCTAAGCGCAGGGGCGCCCCAGGCCTGGGGGTCCCTAATCCTAATGGCTGGGGCACCCCAGGCCTGGGCTTCCCTAAGCCTAAGTGCATGGGCACCCATGGCCAGTTTCTCCCTAAGCCTAAGGGCTGGGGCTCCCCAGGCATGGGGCTCCCTAAGCTTAAGGGCTGGGCGCCCTAGGCCTGGGGCTCCCTAACTCTAAGGGCTTAGGCGCCCAAGGCCTGGGGCTCCCTAAGCCTAAGTCCTAGGGCGCCCCAGGTTGGGGCTCCCTAAGCCTAAGGGCTGGGGCGTCCCAGGCCGGGGCTCCCAAACCTACGGCTGGGGCGCCCCAGGCCTGGGGCTCCCAATTCCCAAGGACTGGGGCGCCCCAGCCCTGTGGCTTCCTAAGCTTAAGGGTTGAGGCGCAAAAGGCCTAGGGCTACCTAAGCCTAAAACTTTGGCTCCCCACCTGGGGCTCCCTAAGCCTAAGGGATGGGGCGTCCTAGGCTGGGGCTCTCAAAGCCTAAGGGCTGGGGCGCCCCAGGCCTGGGGCTCCCTAAGCCTATAGGTTGGGTCTCCCCAGGCCCTGGGGCTCCCTAAGCCTAAGTGCAGGGGCGCCCCAGGCCTGCGGCTCCTTAAGGCTAAGGGCTGGGGCGCCCCAGGCCTTGGGCTCCCAAAGCCTGAGGGCTGGGGGGCCCCATGCGTGGAGCTCCCTAAGCCTAAGGGCTGGGAAGCCCCAGGCCTGGGGCTCCCAAAGCCTAAGTGCTGGGGCGCCCCTGGCCAGGTTCTCCCTAATCCTAAGGGCTGGGGCGCCCTAGGCCTGGGGCTCCCTAACTATAAGGGCTGGGTCGCCCCAGGCCTGGGGCTCCCTAAACCTAAGGGCTGGGGCGTCCCAGGCCTGGTGCTACCTAAGCCTAAGCGCAGGGGCGCCCCAGGCCTGGGGGTCCCTAATCCTAATGGCTGGGGCACCCCAGGCCTGGGCTTCCCTAAGCCTAAGTGCAGGGGCACCCCTGGCCAGTTTCTCCCTAAGTCTAAGGGCAGGGGCTCCCCAGGCATGAGGCTCCCTAAGCCTAAGGGCTGGGCGCCCCAGGCCTGGGGCTCCCTAAGCCTAAGGGCTGGGGCGTCCCAGGCCTGGGGCTACCTAAGCCTAAGGGCTGGGAAACCCCAGGCCTGGGGCTCCCAAAGCCTAAGTGCAGGGGGGCCCCTGGCCAGGTTCTCCCTAATCCTAAGGGCTGGGGCGCCCTAGGCCTGGGACTCCCTAACTCTAAGGGCTGGGTCGCCCCAGGCCTGGGGCTCCCTAAGCCTAAGGGCTGGGGCTCCCCAGGACTAGGGCTCCCTAAGCCTAAGTCTTGGAGCGCCCCAGGCCAGGGGCTCCCTAAGCCTAATTGCTGGAGCGCCCAGGCCTGCGGCTCCCTAAGCCTAAGGGCTGGGGCGTCCCAGGCCTGGGGCTACCTAAGCCTAAGTGCAGGGGCTCCCCAGGCCTAGGGCTCCCTAAGCCTAATTCCTGGAGCGCCCCAGGCCAGGGGCTCCCTAAGCCTAATGGCTGGAGCGCCCCAGGCCTGCGGCTCCCAAAGCCTAAGGGCTGGGGCGCCCCAGGCCTTGGGCTCCCACAGCCTAAGGGATGGGCCGCCCCAGCCATGGGGCTCCCTAAGACTTAAGGGCTGGGGCGCCCAAAGCCTGGGGCTCCCTAAGCCTAAAAGCTTTATCGCCACAATTGGGGCTCCCTAAGCCTAAGTGCTGGGGCGCCCCAGGCCTGGGGTTCCCTAAACCTAAGGGCTGGTGCGCCCCTGGCCTGGGGCTCCCTAAGCATATGGGATGGGTTCCCCCAGGCCTGGGCCTCCCTAAGCCTAAGTTCTGGGGCGCCCCAGGCCAGGTGCTCCCTAAGCCTAAGGGCTGGGGCGCCCCAGGCCTAGGGCTCCCTAAGCCTATGGCCTGGGACGCCCCAGGCCCAGGGCTCTCTAAGCCTAATGGCTGGAGCGCCCCAGGCCTGCGGCTCCCAAAGCCTAAGGGCTGGGGCGCCCCAGACCTGGGGCTACCTAAGCCTAAGGGCAGGGGCGCCCCAGGCCTGGGGCTACCTAAGCCTAAGGGCAGTGTGCCACAGGCCTGGGGGTCTCTAATCCTAATGGCTGGGGCACCCCAGGCCTGGGGCTCCCTAAGCCTAAGTGCAGGGGCGTCCCAGGCCTGCGGCTCCCTAATCCTAAGGGCTGGGGCGCCCCAGGCCTTGGGCTCCCAAAGCCTGAGGGCTGGGAGGCCCAATGCGTGGAGCTCCCTAAGCCTAAGGGCTGGGAAGCTCCAGGCCTGGGGCTCCCAAAGCCTAAGTGCAGGGGCGCCCCTGGCCAGGTTCTCCCTAATCCTAAGGGCTGGGGCGCCCTAGGCCTGGGGCTCCCTAACTCTAAGGGCTGGGTCGCCCCAGGCCTGGGGCTCCCTAAGCCTAAGGGCTGGGGTTCCCCAGGACTAGGGCTCCCTAAGCCTAAGTCCTGGAGCGCCCCAGGCCAGGGGCTCCCTAAGCCTAATTGCTGGAGCGCCCCAGGCCTGCGGCTCCCAAAGCCTAAGGGCTGGGGTGCCCCAGGCCTGCGGCTCCCACAGCCTAAGGGCTGTGGCGCCCCAGGCCTGCGGCTCCCAAAGCCTAAGGGCTGGGGCGCCCCAGGCCTTGGGCTCCCACAGCCTAAGGGCTGGGGCGCCTAAGGCCTGGGGCTCCCTAAGCCTAAGGGATGGGGCGTCCCAGGCCTGGGGCTACCTAAGCCTAAGCGCAGGGGCGCCCCAGGCCTGGGGGTCCCTAATCCTAATGGCTGGGGCACCCCAGGCCTGGGCTTCCCTAAGCCTAAGTGCAGGGGCACCCCTGGCCAGTTTCTCCCTAAGCCTAAGGGCTGGGGCTCCCCAGGCATGGGGCTCCCTAAGCTTAAGGGCTGGGCGCCCTAGGCCTGGGGCTCCCTAACTCTAAGGGCTTAGGCGCCCAAGGCCTGGGGCTCCCTAAGCCTAAGTCCTAGGGCGCCCCAGGTTGGGGCTCCTTAAGCCTAAGGGCTGGGTCGTCCCAGGCCGGGGCTCCCAAACCTACGGCTGGGGCGCCCCAGGCCTGGGGCTCCCAATTCCTAAGGACTGGGGCGCCCCAGCCCTGTGGCTTCCTAAGCTTAAGGGTTGAGGCGCAAAAGGCCTAGGGCTACCTAAGCCTAAAACTTTGGCTCCCCACCTGGGGCTCCCTAAGCCTAAGGGCTGGGGCGTCCTAGGCTGGGGCTCTCAAAGCCTAAGGGCTGGGGCGCCCCAGGCCTGGGGCTCCCTAAGCCTATAGGTTGGGTCTCCCCAGGCCCTGGGGCTCCCTAAGCCTAAGTGCAGGGGCGCCCCAGGCCTGCGGCTCCCTAAGGCTAAGGGCTGGGGCGCCCCAGGCCTTGGGCTCCCAAAGCCTGAGGGCTGGGAGGCCCCATGCGTGGAGCTCCCTAAGCCTAAGGGCTGGGAAGCCCCAGGCCTGGGGCTCCCAAAGCCTAAGTGCTGGGGCGCCCCTGGCCAGGTTCTCCCTAATCCTAAGGGCTGGGGCGCCCTAGGCCTGGGGCTCCCTAACTATAAGGGCTGGGTCGCCCCAGGCCTGGGGCTCCCTAAACCTAAGGGCTGGGGCGTCCCAGGCCTGGTGCTACCTAAGCCTAAGCGCAGGGGCGCCCCAGGCCTGGGGGTCCCTAATCCTAATGGCTGGGGCACCCCAGGCCTGGGCTTCCCTAAGCCTAAGTGCAGGGGCACCCCTGGCCAGTTTCTCCCTAAGTCTAAGGGCAGGGGCTCCCCAGGCATGAGGCTCCCTAAGCCTAAGGGCTGGGCGCCCTAGGCCTGGGGCTCCCTAACTCTAAGGGCTTAGGCGCCCAAGGCCTGGGGCTCCCTAAGCCTAAGTCCTAGGGCGCCCCAGGTTGGGGCTCCCTAAGCCTAAGGGCTGGGGCATCCCAGGCCGGGGCTCCCAAACCTACGGGCTGGGGCGCCCCAGGCCTCGGGTTCCTTAAGCCTAAGGACTGGGGCGCCGAAGACCTCGGGTTCCTTAAGCCTAAGGGCTGGGTCGCCCCAGGCATGAGGCTCCCTAAGCCTAAGGGCTGGGGCATCCCAGGCCCGGGGATCCTTAATACTAAGGGCTGGGGAGCCCCAGGTATGGGGCTCCCTAAGCCTAAGTGCAGGGGCACCCCTGGCCAGTTTCTCCCTAAGCCTAAGGGCTGGGGCTCCCCAGGCATGGGGCTCCCTAAGCTTAAGGGCTGGGCGCCCTAGGCCTGGGGCTCCCTAACTCTAAGGGCTTAGGCGCCCAAGGCCTGGGGCTCCCTAAGCCTAAGTCCTAGGGCGCCCCAGGTTGGGGCTCCCTAAGCCTAAGGGCTGGGGCGTCCCAGGCCGGGGCTCCCAAACCTACGGCTGGGGCGCCCCAGGCCTGGGGCTCCCAATTCCTAAGGACTGGGGCGCCCCAGCCCTGTGGCTTCCTAAGCTTAAGGGTTGAGGCGCAAAAGGCCTAGGGCTACCTAAGCCTAAAACTTTGGCTCCCCACCTGGGGCTCCCTAAGCCTAAGGGCTGGGGCGTCCTAGGCTGGGGCTCTCAAAGCCTAAGGGCTGGGGCGCCCCAGGTCTGGGGCTCCCTAAGCCTATAGGTTGGGTCTCCCCAGGCCCTGGGGATCCCGAGGCCTAAGTGCAGGGGCGCCCCAGGCCTGCGGCTCCTTAAGGCTAAGGGCTGGGGCGCCCCAGGCCTTGGGCTCCCAAAGCCTGAGGGCTGGGAGGCCCCATGCGTGGAGCTCCCTAAGCCTAAGGGCTGGGAAGCCCCAGGCCTGGGGCTCCCAAAGCCTAAGTGCTGGGGCGCCCCTGGCCAGGTTCTCCCTAATCCTAAGGGCTGGGGCGCCCTAGGCCTGGGGCTCCCTAACTATAAGGGCTGGGTCGCCCCAGGCCTGGGGCTCCCTAAACCTAAGGGCTGGGGCGTCCCAGGCCTGGTGCTACCTAAGCCTAAGCGCAGGGGCGCCCCAGGCCTGGGGGTCCCTAATCCTAATGGCTGGGGCACCCCAGACCTGGGCTTCCCTAAGCCTAAGTGCAGGGGCACCCCTGGCCAGTTTCTCCCTAAGTCTAAGGGCAGGGGCTCCCCAGGCATGAGGCTCCCTAAGCCTAAGGGCTGGGCGCCCTAGGCCTGGGGCTCCCTAACTCTAAGGGCTTAGGCGCCCAAGGCCTGGGACTCCCTAAGCCTAAGTCCTAGGGCGCCCCAGGTTGGGGCTCCCTAAGCCTAAGGGCTGGGGCATCCCAGGCCGGGGCTCCCAAACCTACGGGCTGGGGCGCCCCAGGCCTCGGGTTCCTTAAGCCTAAGGACTGGGGCGCCGAAGGCCTCGGGTTCCTTAAGCCTAAGGGCTGGGTCGCCCCAGGAATGAGGCTCCCTAAGCCTAAGGGCTGGGGCATCCCAGGCCCGGGGATCCTTAATACTAAGGGCTGGGGAGCCCCAGGTATGGGGCTCCCTAAGCCTAAGGGCTGGGGCGCCCCAGGCCTGGGGCTCCCTAAGCATAAGAGTGTGTCGCCCCAGGCCTGGCGCTCCCTAAGCCTAAATGCTGTGGAGCTCCAGGCCTGGGGCTCCCTAAGCCTAAGTTCTGGGGCGCCCCAGACCAGGTGCGCCCTAAGCCTAAGGGCTGGGGCGTCCCAGGCCTAGGGCTCCCTAAGCCTAAGGGCTGGGGGGCCCTAGGCATGGGGCTCCCTAAGCCTAAGGGCTGGGAACCCCCAGGCCTGGGGGTCCCAAAGCCTAAGTGCTGGGGCGCCCCTGGCCAGGTTCTCCCTAAGCCTAAGGGCTGGGGCGCCCCAGGCCTGGGGTTCCTTAAGCCTAAGGGCTGGGGCGCCCTAGGCATGAGGCTCCCTAAGTCTAAGGGCTGGGGCGTCCCAGGCCTGGGGTTCCTTAATCCTAAGGTGTGGGGAGCCCCAGGTATGAGGCTCCCTAAGCCTAAGGGCTGGGGCACCCTAGGCCTGGGGCTCCCTAACTCTAAGGGCTGGGGCGCCCAAGACCTGGGGCTCCCTAAGCCTAAGAGCTGGGGAGTCCCAGGCCGGGGCTCCCAAAGCCTAAGGGCTGGGGCGCCCCAGGCCTGGGGCTCCATAAGCCTAAGGGTGGGTCGCCCCAGGCCTGGCGCTCCCTAAGCCTAAATGCTTTGGCGCCCCAGGCCTGGGGCTCCCTAAGCCTAAGTTCTGGGGCACCCCAGACCAGGTGCGCCCTAAGCCTAAGGGCTGGGGCGTCCCAGGCCTAGGGCTCCCTAAGCCTAAGGGCTGGAGGGCCCTAGGCGTGGGGCTCCCTAAGCCTAAGGGCTGGGAAGCCCCAGGCCTGGGAGTCCCAATGCCTAAGTGCGGGGGCGCCCCTGGCCAGGTTCTCCCTAAGCCGAAGGGTTGGGGCGTCCCAGGCCTGGGGTTCCTTAACCCTAAGGGCTGGGGCGCCCCAGGCATGAGGCTTCCTAAGTCTAAGGGCTGGGGCGTCCCAGGCTTGGGGTTCCTTAATCCTAAGGTCTAGGGAGCCCCAGGTATGAGGCTCCCTAAGCCTAAGGGCTAGGGTGCCCTAGGCCTGGGGCTCCCTAACTCTAAGGGCTGGGGCGCCCTAGGCCTGGGGCTCCCTAACTCTAAGGGCTGGGGCGCCCAAGACCTGGGGCTCCCTAAGCCTATGAGCTGGGGAGTCCCACGCCGGGGCTCAAAAAGCCTAAGGGCTGGGGCGCCCCAGGCCTGGGGCTCCATAAGCGTAAGGGTGGGTCGCCCCAGGCCTGGCGCTCCCTAAGCGTAAATGCTGTTACGCCCCAGGACTGGGGCTCCCTAAGCCTAAGTTCTGGGGCGCCCCAGACCAGGTGCGCCCTAAGCCTACGGGCTGGGGCGTTCCAGGTCTAGGGCTCCCTAATCCTAGGGCCTGGGGCGCCCCAGGCCGGGTGTTCCCTAACCCTAAGGGCTGGAGCGCCCCAGGCCTGCGGCTCCCAAAGCCTAAGGGCTGGGGCGCCCCAGGCCTGGGGCTCCCTAAGCCTAATGGCTGGAGCGCCCCAGGCCTGCGGCTCCCAAAGGCTAAGGGCTGGGGCGACCCAGACCTGGGGTTCCCTAAGCCTTAGGGCTGGGGCGTCCCAGACCTGGGGCTACCTAAGCCTAAGGGCAGTTGCGCCCCAGGCCTGGGGGTCTCTAATCCTAATGGCTGGGGCACCCCAGGCCTGGGGCTCCCTAAGCCTAAGTGCAGGGGCGCCCCAGGCCTGCGGCTCCCTAATCCTAAGGGCTGGGGCGCCCCAGGCCTTGGGCTCCCAAAGCCTGAGGGCTGGGAGGCCCCATGCGTGGAGCTCCCTAAGCCTAAGGGCTGGGAAGCCCCAGGCCTGGGGCTCCCAAAGCCTAAGTGCAGGGGCGCCCCTGGCCAGGTTCTCCCTAATCCTAAGGGCTGGGGCGCCCTAGGCCTGGGGCTCCCTAACTCTAAGGGCTGGGTCGCCCCAGGCCTGGGGCTCCCTAAGCCTAAGGGCTGGGGCTCCCCAGGACTAGGGCTCCCTAAGCCTAAGTCCTGGAGCGCCCCAGGACAGGGGGTCCCTAAGCCTAATTGCTGGAGCGCCCCAGGCCTGCGGCTCCCAAAGCCTAATGGCTGGGGCGCCCCAGGCCTTGGTCTCCCACAGCCTAAGGGCTGGGGCGCCCCAGGCCTGGGGCTCCCTAAGCCTAAGGGCTGGAGCGGCCCAGGCCTGGGGCTACCTAAGCCTAATCGCAGGGGTTCCCCAGGCTTGGGGGTCCCTAATCCTAATGGCTGGGGCACCCCAGGCCTGGGCTTCCCTAAGCCTAAGTGCAGGGGCACCCCTGGCCAGTTTCTCCCTAAGCCTAAGGGCTGGGGCTCCCCAGGCATGAGGCTCCCTAAGCCTAAGGGCTGGGCGCCCTAGGCCTGGGGCTCCCTAACTCTAAGGGCTTAGGCGCCCAAGGCCTGGGGCTCCCTAAGCCTAAGTCCTAGGGCGCCCCAGGTTGGGGCTCCCAAACCTACGAGCTGGGGCGCCCCAGGCCTGGGGCTCCTAAATCCCAAGGACTGGGGCGCCCCAGCCCTGTGGCTTCCTAAATTAAGGGTTGGGGCGCAAAAGGCCTAGGGGTACCTAAGCCTAAAGGCTTTGGCTCCCCACCTGGGGCTCCCTAAGCCTAATGGCTGGAGCGCCCCAGGCCTGCGGCTCTCAAAGCCTAAGGGCTGGGGCGCCCCAGGTCTTGGGCTCCCACAGCCTAAGGGCTGGGCCGCCCCAGCCATGGGGCTCCCTAAGCTTAAGGGCTGGGGCGCCCAAAGCCTGGGGCTCCCTAAGCCTAAAGGCTTTATCGCCCCAATTGGGGCTCCCTAAGCCTAAGTTTTGGAGCGCCCCAGGCCTGGGGTTCCCTAAACCTAAGGGCTGGTGCGCCCCTGGCCTGGGGCTCCCTAAGCATATGGGATGGGTTCCCCCAGGCCTGGGCCTCCCTAAGCCTAAGCGCTGGGGGGCCCCAGTCCTGGGGCACCCAATGCCTAAGGGCTGGGGCACCCCAGGCCTGGGGCTCCCAAACCCGAAGCCTGGGGCACCCCATGCCTTGGGCTCCCAAAGCCTAAGGTCTGGGGCGCCCCAAGCCTGAGACTCCCTAAGCCTAAGGACTTGGGCACCTCAGGCATGGGGCTCTCAAAGCCTAAGGGCTGGGGCGTCCCGGGCCTGGGGCTTCCTATGCCTAAGGGCTGGTGCGCCCCAGGCCTGGGGCTCCCTAAGCCTAAGGGCTGGGGCTCCCCAGGACTAGGGCTCCCTAAGCCTAAATCCTGGAGCGCCCCAGGCCAGGGGGTCCCTAAGCCTAATTGCTGGAGCGCCCCAGGCCTGCGGCTCCCAAAGCCTAATGGCTGGGGCGCCCCAGGCCTTGGTCTCCCACAGCCTAAGGGCTGGGGCGCCCCAGGCCTGGGGCTCCCTAAGCCTAAGGGCTGGAGCGGCCCAGGCCTGGGGCTACCTAAGCCTAATCGCAGGGGTTCCCCAGGCCTGGGGGTCCCTAATCCTAATGGCTGGGGCACCCCAGGCCTGGGCTTCCCTAAGCCTAAGTGCAGGGGCACCCCTGGCCAGTTTCTCCCTAAGCCTAAGGGCTGGGGCTCCCCAGGCATGAGGCTCCCTAAGCCTAAGGGCTGGGCGCCCTAGGCCTGGGGCTCCCTAACTCTAAGGGCTTAGGCGCCCAAGGCCTGGGGCTCCCTAAGCCTAAGTCCTAGGGCGCCCCAGGTTGGGGCTCCCTAAGCCTAAGGGCTGGGGCGTCCCAGGCCGGGGCTCCCAAACCTACGAGCTGGGGCGCCCCAGGCCTGGGGCTCCTAAATCCCAAGGACTGGGGCGCCCCAGCCCTGTGGCTTCCTAAATTAAGGGTTGGGGCGCAAAGGCCTAGGGGTACCTAAGCCTAAAGGCTTTGGCTCCCCACCTGGGGCTCCCTAAGCCTAAGGGCTGGGGCGTCCTAGGCCTGGGGCTCCCTAAGCCTATAGGTTGGGTCTCCCCAGGCCCTGGGGCTCCCTAAGCCTAAGTGCAGGGGCGCCCCAGGCCTGCGGCTCCCTAAGGCTAAGGGCTGGGGCGCCCCAGGCCTTGGGCTCCCAAAGCCTGAGGGCTGGGAGGCCCCATGCGTGGAGCTCCCTAAGCCTAAGGGCTGGGAAGCCCCAGGCCTGGGGCTCCCAAAGCCTAAGTGCTGGGGCGCCCCTGGCCAGGTTCTCCCTAATCCTAAGGGCTGGGGCGCCCTAGGCCTGGGGCTCCCTAACTATAAGGGCTGGGTCGCCCCAGGCCTGGGGCTCCCTAAACCTAAGGGCTGGGGCTCCCCAGGCGTAGGGCTCCCTAAGCCTAAGTCCTGGAGCGCCCCAGGCCAGGGGCTCCCTAAGCCTAATGGCTGGAGCGCCCCAGGCCTGCGGCTCCCAAAGCCTAAGGGCTGGGGCGCCCCAGGTCTTGGGCTCCCACAGCCTAAGGGCTGGGCCGCCCCAGCCATGGGGCTCCCTAAGCTTAAGGGCTGGGGCGCCCAAAGCCTGGGGCTCCCTAAGCCTAAAGGCTTTATCGCCCCAATTGGGGCTCCCTAAGCCTAAGTTTTGGAGCGCCCCAGGCCTGGGGTTCCCTAAACCTAAGGGCTGGTGCGCCCCTGGCCTGGGGCTCCCTAAGCATATGGGATGGGTTCCCCCAGGCCTGGGCCTCCCTAAGCCTAAGCGCTGGGGGGCCCCAGTCCTGGGGCACCCAATGCCTAAGGGCTGGGGCACCCCAGGCCTGGGGCTCCCAAACCCGAAGCCTGGGGCACCCCATGCCTTGGGCTCCCAAAGCCTAAGGTCTGGGGCGCCCCAAGCCTGGGACTCCCTAAGCATAAGGGTGGGTCGCCCCAGGCCTGGCGCTCGCTAAGCCTAAATGCTGTGGCGCCCCAGGCCTGGGGCTCCCTAAGCCTAAGTTCTGGGGCGCCCCAGACCAGGTGCGCCCTAAGCCTAAGGGCTGGGGCATCCCAGGCCTAGGGCTCCCTAAGCCTCAGGCTGGGGGGCCCTAGGCGTGGGGCTCCCTAAGGGTAAGGGCTGGGAAGCCCCAGGCCTGGGGGTCCCAAAGCCTAAGTGCTGGGGCGCCCCTGGCCAGGTTCTCCCTAAGCCTAAGGGCTGGGGCGCCCCAGGCCTGGGGTTCCTTAAGCCTGAGGGCTGGGGCGCCCCAGGCATGAGGCTCCCTAAGCCTAAGGGCTGGGGCATCCCAGGCCTGGGGTTCCTTAATCCTAAGGGCTGGGGAGCCCCAGGTATGAGGCTCCTAAGCCTAAGGGCTGGGGCGCCCTAGGCCTGGGGCTCCCTAACTCTAAGGGCTGGGGTGCCCAAGACCTGGGGCTCCCTAAGCCTAAGAGCTGGGGAGTCCCAGGCCGGGGCTCCCAAAGCCTAAGGGCTGGAGCGCCCCAGGCCTGTGGCTCCCTAAGCATAAGGGTGGGTCGCCCCAGGCCTGGCGCTCGCTAAGCCTAAATGCTGTGGCGCCCCAGGCCTGGGGCTCCCTAAGCCTAAGTTCTGGGGCGCCCCAGACCAGGTGCGCCCTAAGCCTAAGGGCTGGGGCGTCCCAGGCCTAGGGCTCCCTAAGCCTAAGGGCTGGGGGGCCCTAGGCGTGGGGCTCCATAAGCCTAAGGGCTGGGAAGCCCCAGGCCTGGGGGTCCCAAAGCCTAAGTGCAAGGGCGCCCCTGGCCAGGTTCTCCCTAAGCCGAAGGGCTGGGGCGCCCCAGGCCTCGGGTTCCTTAAGCCTAAGGGCTGGGGCGCCCCAGGCTGGGGCTCCCTAAGCCTAAGTTCTGGGGCGCCCCAGAGCAGGTGCGCCCTAAGCCTAAGGGCTGGGGCGTCCCAGGCCTAGGGCTCCCTAAGCCTAAGGCCTGTGGCGCCCCAGGCCCGGTGCTCCCTAACCCTAAGGGCTGGAGCGATCCAGGCCTGCAGCTCCCAAAGCCTAATGGCTGGGGCGCCCCAGGCCTGGGGCTCCCTAAGCCTAAGGGCTGGGGCACCCCAGGCCTAGGGCTCCCTAAGCCTATGGCCTGGGGGCGCCCCAGGCCCAGGGCTCCCTAAGCCTAATGGCTGGAGCGCCCCAGGCCTGCGGCTCCCAAAGCCTAAGGGCGGGGGCGCCCCAGGCCTTGGGCTCCCACAGCCTAAGTGCTGGGCCACCCCAGCCATGGGGCTCCCTAAGCTTAAGGGCTGGGGCGACCAAAGCCTGGGGCTCCCTAAGCCTAAAGGCTTTATCGCCCCAATTGGGGCTCCCTAAGCCTAAGTGCCTGGGCGCCCCAGGCCTGGGGTTCCCTAAACCTAAGGGCTGGTGTGCCCCTGGCCTGAGGCTCCCTAAGCCTAAGGGCTGGGGCGCCCTAGGCCTGGGGCTCCCTAAGCATACGGGATGGGTTCCCCCAGGCATGGGCCTCCCTAAGCCTAAGTTCTGGGGCGCCCCAGGTCAGGTGCTCCCTAAGCCTAAGGGCTGGGCGCCCCAGGCCCGGGCTCCCTAAGCCTAAGTGTTGGGGCGCCCCAGTCCTGGGGCACCCAATGCCTAAGGGCTAGGGCGCCCCAGGCCTGGGGCTCCCTTTTCCTAAGGACTGGGGCACCCCATGCCTTGGGCTCCCAAAGCCTAAGGTCTGGGGCGCCCCAAGCCTGGGACTCCCTAAGCCTAAGGGCTTGGGCACCCCAGGCCTGGGGCTCTCAAAGCCTAAGGGCTGGGGCGTCCCGGGCCTGGGGCTTCCTAAGGGTAAGAGCTGGGGCGCCCCAGTCCTGGGGCTCCTTAGCCTAAGGGCTGGGGCGCCACAGGCCTGGGGTCCCAAAGCCTAAGGGCTGGTGCACCCCGGGCCTGGGGCTTCCTAAGCCTAAGGGCTTGGGCGCCCCAGGCCTGGGGCTCCCTAAACCTAAAGGCTAGGGCCCCCCAGACCTGGGGTCCCAATGCTTAAGGGTTGGTGCGCCCAAGGCCTGGGGCTCCCTAAGCCTAAGTGTTGGGGCTCCCTAGGCTGGGGCTCCAAAAGCCTAAGGGCTGGGCCATCCCAGGCCAGGGGCTCCCTAAGTCTAAGGGCTGGGCGCCGTAGGCCTGGGGCTCTGTAAATCTAAGGTCTTGGGCGCCCAAGGCCTGGGGCTCCCTAAGCCTAAGTCCTAGGGCGCCCCAGGCCTGGGGCTTCCTTAGCCTAAGGGCTGCGGCGTCCCAGGCCGGGGCTCCCAAACCTACGGGCTGGGGCGCCCCTGCCTGGGGCTCCCTAAGCCTAAGTGCTTGGCGCCCCAGGCCTGGGGCTCCCTAAGCCTAAGTTCTGGGGACGCCCCAGGCCAGGTCCTCCCTAAGCCTAAGGGCTGGGGCGCCCCAGGCCTAGGGCTCCCTAAGACTAAGGGCTGGGGCGCCCCAGGCCCGGGCTCCCTAAGCCTAAGCGCTGGGGCGCCCCAGTTCTGGGGCTCCCTAAGCCTAAGGCCTGGGGCGCCCCAGGCCCGGGCACCCTAAGCCTAAGCGCTGGGGCGCCTCAGTCCTGGGGCACCCAAAGACTAAGGGCTGAGGCGCCCCATGCCTGGGGCTCCCTTTTCCTAAGGACTGGGGCACCCCAGGCCTGGGGTTCCCAAAACCGAAGGGCTGGGGCACCCCATGCCTTCGGCTCCCAAAGCCTAAGGTCTGGGGCGCCCCAAGCCTGGGACTCCCTAAGCCTAAAGGCTTGGGAACCCCAGGCCTGGGGCTCTCAAAGCCTAAGGGCAGGGGCGTCCCGGGCCTGGGGCTTCCTATGCCTAAGGGCTGGTGCGCCCCAGGCATGGGGCTCCCTAAGGTTAAGAGCTGGGGCGCCCCAGTCCTGGGGCTCCTTAGCCTAAGGGCTGGGGCGCCACAGGCCTGGGGTCCCAAAGCCTAAGGGCTGGTGCCCCCCGGATCTGGGGCTTCCTAAGCCTAAGGGCTGGGGCGCCCCAGGCCTGGGGCTCGCTAAACCTAAAGGCTGGGGCTCCCCAAGCCTGGGGTCCCAATGCTTAAGGGTTGGTGCGCCCAAGGCCTGGGGCTCCCTAAGCCTAAGGGTTGGGGCTCCCTAGGCTGGGGCTCCAAAATCCTAAGGGCTGGGCCGTCCCAGGCCTGGGGCTCCCTAAGTCTAAGGGCTGGGGCACGCCAGGCCTTGGGCTACCAAAGCATAAGTGCTGCTGCGCGCAAGGCCTGGGGCTCCCTAAGCCTAAGGGCTGGGGCGCCCCAAGCCTGGGGCTCCTAAACCATAAGGGCTGGGGAGCCCCGGGCCTCGGGCTTCCTATCCCTAAGGGCTGGGGCACTCCAGGCGTGGGGTTCCCAAAGCCTAAGGGCTGGGGCTCACAGGGCCTGGGGCTTCCTAAGCCTAAGGGCTGGGCCGCCCCAATTCTGGGGCTCCTTAACCTAAGGGCTGTGGCGCCCCAGAACTGGGGTTCCCAAGGCCTAAGGGCTGGGGCGCACCAGACTTGGGGCTCCCAAAGCCTAAGGGCTTGGGCGCCGCAGTCCTGGGGCCCCCAAAGCTAAGGGCTGGGGCGCCCAGGCCTGGGGCTCCCTAAGCCTAAGGACTGGGGCGCCCCAGGACTGGGGTCCCAAATCCTAAGAGCTGGGGCGCCCCAGGCCTTGGGCTCCCAAAGCCGAAGGGCTGGGGCGCCCCAGGCTTGGCGCTCCCAAAGCCTAAGGGCTGGGGCGCCCAAGGCCTGGCGCTCCCAAAGCCTAAGGGCTGGGGCGACCCAAGCCTGGGACTCACTTAGCCTAAGGGCTGGGGCGCCCCAGGCCTTGGGTTCCCAAAGCCTAAGTGCTGGGGCACCCCAGTGGGGGGCTTCCTAAGCATAAGGGCTGGGGCGCCCCGGGCCTGGGGCTTCCTATGCCTGAGGGCTGGGGTGCCCCAGGCCTGGGGCTCCCTAAGCGTAAGGACTGTGGCGCCCCAGTCCTGGGGCTCCTTAGCCTTAGAGCTTGGGGGCCCAGGCCTGGGGTCCCAAAGCCTAAAGGCTGGTGACCTCAGGCCTGGGGCTCCCTAAGCTTAAGAACAGGGGCGCCCCAGGCCTGGGGCTCCCTAAGCATATGGATGGGTCCCCCCAGGCCTGGACCTCCCTAAGCCTAAGTTCTGTGGCGCCCCCGGCCAGGTGCTCCCTAAGCCTAAGGGCTGGGGCGCCCCAGGCCTAGGGCTCCCTAAGCCTAAGGCCTGTGGCGCCCCAGGGCCGGGCTCCCTAAGCCTAAGCGCTGGGGCACCCTACGCCTGGGGCTCCCTTTTCCTAAGGACTGGGGCACCCCAGGCCTGGGGCTCCCAAAGCCAAAGGGCTGGGGCGCCCCAGGCCTGGTGCACCCAAAGCCAAAGGGCTGGGGTGCCCCAGCCATGGGGCTCCCTAAGCTTAAGGGCTGGGGCGCCCAAAACCTGGGGCTCCCTAAGCCTAAAGGTTTTATCGCCCCACCTTGGGCTCCCTAAGCCTTAGTGCTGGGGTGCCCCTGGCCTGGGGCTCCCTAAGCCTAAGGGCTGGGACGCCCCAGGACTGGGGTCCCAAATCCTAAGGGCTGGGGCGCCCCAGGCCTTGGGCTCCCAAAGTCCAAGGGCTGGGAGCCCAGGTCTAGGGCTCCCAAAGCCTAAGGGCTGGGGAGCTCCAAGCCTGGGACTCCCTAAGCCTAAGGGCTGGGGCACCCCAGGCCTTGGGCTACCAAAGCATAAGTGCTGGTGCGCGCAAGGTCTGGGGCTCCCTAAGTCTAAGGGCTGGGGCGCCCCAAGCCTGGGGCTCCTAAAGCATAAGGGCTGGGGAGCCCCGGGCCTGGGTCTTTCTATGCCTAAGGGCTGGGGCGCTCCAGGCGTGGGGTTCCCAAAGCCTAAGGGCTGGGCCTCCCTGGGCCTGGGGCTTCCTAAGCCTAAGGGCTGGTGCGCCCCAAGCCTGGGGCTCCCTAATCCTAAGGGCTGTGGCGCCACAGGCCTGGGGCTCCCAAGGCCCAAGGTCTGGGGCGCCCCAGACCTGGGGCTCCCAAAGCCTAATGGCTTGGGCGCCCCAGTCCTGGGGCTCCCAAAGCTAAGGGCTGGGGCGCCCAGGCCTGGGGCTCCCTTTTCCTAAGGACTGTGGCAGCCCCAGGCCTGGGGCTCCCAAAGCCTAAGGGCTGGGGCGCCACAGGCCTGGGGCTCCCTAAGCCTAAGGACTGGGGCACCCCAGGACTGGGGTCCCAAATCGTAAGAGCTGGGGCGCCCCAGGCCTTGGGGTCCCAAAGCATATGGGGTGGGTCGCCCCAGGCCCTGGGGCTCCCTAAAATTAAGTACAGGGGAGCCCCAAGACTGGGGCTCCCTAAGCCTAAATTCTGGGGCGCCCCAGGCGAGGTGCTCCCTAATCCTAAGTTCTGGGGCGCCCTAGGTCTGTGGCTCCCTTTTCCTAAGGACTGGGGCACCCCAGGCCTGGGGCTCCCAAATTCTAAGGGCTGGGGTGGCCCAGGCCTTGGGCTCCCAAAGCCTAAGGGCTGGGGCGCCCAGGGCTGGGGCTTCCAAAACCTAAGTGCTGGGGCGCCCCAAGCCTGGGACTCCCTAAGCCTAAAGGGTGGGGCACCCCAAGCCTTGGTATACCAAAGCATAAGTGCTGGTGTGCGCAAGGCCTGGGGCTCCCTAAGCCTAAGGGCTGGGGCGCCCCAGGCCTGGGGCTCCTAAAGCATAAGGGCTGGGGAGCCCCGGACCTGGGGCTTCCTATGCCTAAGGGCTGGGGCGCTCCAGGCGTGGGGTTCCCAAAGCCTAAGGGCTGTGGCTCCCAGGGCCTGGGGCTTCCTAAGCCTAAGGGCTGGGGCGCCCCAGTTCTGTGGCTCCTTAACCTAAGGGCTGTGGCGCCCCAGGCCTGGGGCTCCCAAGGCCTAAGGGCTGGGGCGCACCAGACCTGGGGCTCCCAAAGCCTAAGGGCTTGTCTGCCGCAGTCCTGCGGCCCCCAAAGCTAAGGGCTGGGGCGCCCAGGCCTGGGGCTCCCTAAGCCTAAGGACAGGGGCGCCCCAGGACTGGGGTCCCAAATCCTAAGAGCTGGGGCGCCCCAGGCCTTGGGCTCCCAAAGCCGAAGGGCTGGGGCGCCCCAGGCTTGGCGCTCCAAAAGCCTAAGGGCTGGGGCGCCCAAGGCCTGGCGCTCCCAAAGCCTAAGGTCTGGGGTGCCCCAAGCCTGGGACTCACTAAGCCTAAGGGCTGGGGCGCCCCAGGCCTTGGGTTCCCAAAGCCTAAGTGCTGGGGCACCCAGTCCTGGGGTACCAAAACCTAAAGGCTGGTGGCCCCAGGCCTGGGGCTCCCTAAACCTAAGGACTGGGGCGCCCCAGGCCTGGGGCTCCCTAAGCATATGGATGGGTCCCCCCAGGCCTGGACCTCCCTAAGCCTAAGTTCTGTGGCGCCCCCGGCCAGGTGCTCCCTAAGCCTAAGGGCTGGGGCACCCCAGGCCTAGGGCTCCCTAAGCCTAAGGCCTGGGGCGCCCCAGGGCCGGGCTCCCTAAGCCTAAGCGCTGGGGCACGCCAGGCCTGGGGCTCCCTTTTCCTAAGGACTGGGGCACCCCAGGCCTGGGGCTCCCAAAGCCAAAGGGCTAGGGCGCCCCAGGCCTGGTGCACCCAAAGCCAAAGGGCTGGGGTGCCCCAGCCATGGGGCTCCCTAAGCTTAAGGGCTGGGGCGCCCAAAGCCTGGGGCTCCCTAAGCCTAAAGGTTTTATCGCCTCACCTGGGGCTCCCTAAGCCTTAGTGCTGGGGTGCCCCTGGCCTCGGGCTCCCTAAGCCTAAGGGCTGGGGCGCCCCAGGCCTAGGGCTCCCTAAGCCTAAGGGCTGGGGCGCCCCAGTCCCGGGCTCCCTAAGCCTAAGCACTGGGGCGCCTCAGTCCTGGGGCACCCAAAGCCTTAGGGCAGGGGCGCCCCAGGCCTGGGGCTCCCTTTTCCTAAGGACTGGGGCACCCCAGGCCTGGGGCTCCCAAAGCCAAAGGGCTGGGGCGTCCCAGGCCTGGTGCTCCCAAAGCTAAAGGGCTGGGGCGCCCCAGCCATGGGGCTCCCTAAGCTTAAGGCCTGGGGCGCCCAAAGCCTGGAGCTCCCTAAGCCTAAAGGTTTTATCGCCCCACCTGGGGCTCCCTAAGCCTAAGTGCTGGGGCGCCCTTGGTCTATGGCTCCCTTTTCCTAAGATCTGGGGCACCCCAGGCCTGGGGCTCCCAAAGCCTAAGGGTTTGGGGCGCCACAGGCCTGGGGCTCCCTAAGCCTAAGGGCTGGGACGCCCCAGGACTGGGGTCCCAAAGTCCAAGGGCTGGGGCGCCCCGGTCTAGGGCTCCCAAAGCCTAAGGGCTGGGGCGCTCCAAGCCTGGGACTCCCTAAGCCTAAGGGCTGGGGCACCCCAGGCCTTGGGCTACCAAAGCATAAGTGCTGGTGCGCGCAAGGCCTGGGGCTCCCTAAGCCTAAGGGCTGGGGCGCCCCAAGCCTGGGGCTCCTAAAGCATAAGGGCTGGGAAGCCCCGGGCCTGGGGCTTTCTATGCCTAAGGGCTGGGGCGCTCCAGGCGTGGGGTTCCCAAAGCCTAAGGGCTGGGCCTCCCTGGGCCTGGGGCTTCCTAAGCCTAAGTGCTGGGGCGCCCCAAGCCTGGGGCTCCCTAATCCTAAGGGCTGGGGTGCCCCAGGCCTGGGGCTCCCTAAACCTAAATGCTGGGGCGCCCCAGTTCTGGGGCTCCTTAACCTAAGGGCTGTGGCGCCCCAGGCCTGGGGCTCCCAAGGCCTAAGGTGTGGGGTGCCCCAGACCTGGGGCTCCCAAAGCCTAATGGCTTGGGCGCCCCAGGCCTGGGGCTCCCAAAGCTAAGGGCTGGGGCGCCCAGGCCTGGGGCTCCCTTTTCCTAAGGACTGGGGCAGCCCCAGGCCTGGGGCTCCCAAAGCCTAAGGGCTGGGGCGCCACAGGCCTGGGGCTCCCTAAGCCTAAGGACTGGGGCGCCCCAGGACTGGTGTCCCAAATCCTAAGAGCTGGGGCGCCCCAGGCCTTGGGCTCCCAAAGCATATGGGGTGGGTCGCCCCAGGCCCTGGGGCTCCCTAAGCTTAAGGGCTGGGGCGTCCAAAACCTGGGGCTCCCTAAGCCTAAAAGTTTTATCGCCCCACCTGGGGCTCCCTAAGCCTTAGTGCTGGGGTGCCCCTGGCCTGGGGCTCCCTAAGCCTAAGTGCTGGGGCGCCCTAGGTCTGTGGCTCCCTTTTCCTAAGGACTGGGGCACCGCAGGCCTGGGGCTCCCAAATACTAAGGGCTGGGGTGCCCCAGGTCTTGGGCTCCCAAAGCCTAAGGGCTGGGGCGCCCAGGGCTGGGGCAACCAAAGCTTAAGTGCTGGGGCGCCCCAAGCCTGGGACTCCCTAAGCCTAAGGGCTGGGGCACGCCAGGCCTTGGTCTACCAAAGCATAAGTGCTGGTGCGCGCAAGGCCTGGGGCTCCCTAAGCCTAAGGGCTGGGGCGCCCCAGGCCTGGGGCTCCTAAAGCATAAGGGCTGGGGAGCCCCAGGCCTGGGGCTTCCTATGCCTAAGGGCTGGGGCGCTCCAGGCGTAGGGTTCCCAAAGCCTAAGGGCTGTGGCTCCCAGGGCCTGGGGCTTCCTAAGCCTAAGGGCTGGGGCGCCCCAGTTCTGGGGCTCCTTAACCTAAGGGCTGTGGCGCCCCAGGCATGGGGCTCCCTAAGCCTAAGTTCTGGGGCGCCCCAGGCCTGGTGCTCCCTAAGCCTAAGTGCTTGGCGCCCCAGGCCTGGGGCTCCCTAAGCCTAAGGGCTGGGGCGCCCCAGGCCCAGGCTCCCTAAGCCTAAGCGCTGGGGCGCCCTAGTCCTGGGGCTCCCTAAGCCTAAGGGCTGGGGCGCCACAGGCCTTGGGCTCCCAAAGCCTAAGGGCTGGGGCGTCCCAGGCCTGGGGCTCCCAAAGCCTAAGGGCTGGGGCGCCCCAGGTCTGGGGCTCCTTTAGCATTTGGGGTGGGTCGCCCCAGGCCCTGGGGCTCCCTAAACCTAAGTGCAGTGGCGCCCCAGGACTGGGGCTCCCTAAGCCTAAGTTCTGGGGCGCCCCAGGCGTGGTGCTCCGTAAGCCTAAGTGCTGGGGCGCCGTAGGCCTGTGGCTCCCTTTTCCTAAGGACTGGGGCACCCCAGGCCTTGGGCTCACAAAGCCTAAGGGTTTGGGGCCCACAGGCCTGAGACTCCCTAAGGCTAAGGGCTGGGGCGCCCCAGGACTGGGGTCCCAAATTCTAAGGGCTGGGGCGCCCCAGGCCTTGGGCTCCCAAAGACTAAGGGCTGGGGCGCCCAGGTCTGGGGCTCCCAAAGCCTAAGAACTGGGGCGCCCCAAGCCTGGGACTCCCTAAGCCTAAGGGCTGGGGCACCCCAGGCCTTGGGCTACCAAAGCATAAGTGCTGGTGCGCGCAATGCCTGGGGCTCCCTAAGCCTAAGGGCTGGGGCGCCCCAGGACTGGGGTCCCAAATTCTAAGGGCTGGGGCGCCCCAGGCCTTGGGCTCCCAAAGCCTAAGGGCTGGGGTGCCCAGGTCTGGGGCTCCCAAAGCCAAAGGGCTGGGGCGCCCCACGCCTGGGACTCCCTAAGCCTATGGGCTGGGGCACCCCAGGCCTTGGGCTACCAAAGCATAAGTGCTGGGGCGCACAGGTCTGGGGCTTCCAAAGCCTAAGAACTGGGGCGCCCCAAGCCTGGGACTCCTTAAGCCTAAGGGCTGGGGCACCCCAGGCCTTGGGCTACCAAAGCATAAGTGCTGGTGCGCGCAATGCCTGGGGCTCCCTAAGCCTAAGGGCTGGGGAGCCCCGGGCCTGGGGCTTCCTATGCCTAAGGGCTGGGGCACTCCAGGCGTGGGGTTCCCAAAGCCTAAGGGCTGGGGCTCCCTGGGCCGGGGGCTTGCTAAGCCTAAGGCTGGGGCGCCACAAGCCTGGGGCTCCCTAATCCTAAGGGCTGGGGCGCCCCAGGCCTGGGGCTCCATAAACCTAAATGCTGGGGTGCCCCAGTTCTGGGGCTCCTTAACCTAAGGGCTGTGGCGCCCCAGGCCTGGGGCTCCCATAGCCTAAGGGCCTGGGCACCCCAGTCCTGGGGCTCCCAAAGCTAAGGGCTGGGGTGCCCAGGCCTGGGGCTCCATTTTCCTAAGGACTGGGGCAGCCCCAGGCCTGGGGCTCCCAAAGCCTAAGGGCTGGGGCACCACAGGCCTGGGGCTCACTAAGCCTAAGGACTGGAGGCCACAGGACTGGGGTCCCAAATCCTAAGAGCTGGGGCGCCCCAGGCCTTGGGCACCCAATGCAGAAGTGCTGGTGCGCCCCAGGCCTGGGGCTCCCAAAGCCTAAGAGCTGGGGCGCCCCAAGCCTGGGACACACTAAGCCTAAGGGCTGGGGCGCCCCAGGCCTGGGGCTCCCTAAGCATATGGATGGGTCCCCCCAGGCCTGGACCTCCCTAAGCCTAAGTTCTGTGGCGCCCCCGGCCAGGTGCTCCCTAAGCCTAAGGGCTGGGGCACCCCAGGCCTAGGGCTCCCTAAGCCTAAGGCCTGGGGCGCCCCAGGGCCGGGCTCCCTAAGCCTAAGCGCTGGGGCACGCCAGGCCTGGGGCTCCCTTTTCCTAAGGACTGGGGCACCCCAGGCCTGGGGCTCCCAAAGCCAAAGGGCTAGGGCGCCCCAGGCCTGGTGCACCCAAAGCCAAAGGGCTGGGGTGCCCCAGCCATGGGGCTCCCTAAGCTTAAGGGCTGGGGCCCCCAAAGCCTGGGGCTCCCTAAGCCTAAAGGTTTTATCGACTCACCTGGGGCTCCCTAAGCCTTAGTGTTGGGGTGCCCCTGGCCTCGGGCTCCCTAAGCCTAAGGGCTGGGGCGCCCCAGGCCTAGGGCTCCCTAAGCCTAAGGGCTGGGGCGCCCCAGTCCCGGGCTCCCTAAGCCTAAGCACTGGGGCGCCTCAGTCCTGGGGCACCCAAAGCCTTAGGGCAGGGGCGCCCCAGGCCTGGGGCTCCCTTTTCCTAAGGACTGGGGCACCCCAGGCCTGGGGCTCCCAAAGCCAAAGGGCTGGGGCGTCCCAGGCCTGGTGCTCCCAAAGCTAAAGGGCTGGGGCGCCCCAGCCATGGGGCTCCCTAAGCTTAAGGCCTGGGGCGCCCAAAGCCTGGAGCTCCCTAAGCCTAAAGGTTTTATCGCCCCACCTGGGGCTCCCTAAGCCTAAGTGCTGGGGCGCCCTTGGTCTATGGCTCCCTTTTCCTAAGATCTGGGGCACCCCAGGCCTGGGGCTCCCAAAGCCTAAGGGTTTGGGGCGCCACAGGCCTGGGGCTCCCTAAGCCTAAGGGCTGGGACGCCCCAGGACTGGGGTCCCCAATCCTAAGGGCTGGGGCGCCCCAGGCCTTGGGCTCCCAAAGTCCAAGGGCTGGGGCGCCCCGGTCTAGGGCTCCCAAAGCCTAAGGGCTGGGGCGCTCCAAGCCTGGGACTCCCTAAGCCTAAGGGCTGGGGCACCCCAGGCCTTGGGCTACCAAAGCATAAGTGCTGGTGCGCGCAAGGCCTGGGGCTCCCTAAGCCTAAGGGCTGGGGCGCCCCAAGCCTGGGGCTCCTAAAGCATAAGGGCTGGGAAGCCCCGGGCCTGGGGCTTTCTATGCCTAAGGGCTGGGGCGCTCCAGGCGTGGGGTTCCCAAAGCCTAAGGGCTGGGCCTCCCTGGGCCTGGGGCTTCCTAAGCCTAAGTGCTGGGGCGCCCCAAGCCTGGGGCTCCCTAATCCTAAGGGCTGGGGTGCCCCAGGCCTGGGGCTCCCTAAACCTAAATGCTGGGGCGCCCCAGTTCTGCGGCTCCTTAACCTAAGGGCTGTGGCGCCCCAGGCCTGGGGCTCCCAAGGCCTAAGGTGTGGGGTGCCCCAGACCTGGGGCTCCCAAAGCCTAATGGCTTGGGCGCCCCAGGCCTGGGGCTCCCAAAGCTAAGGGCTGGGGCGCCCAGGCCTGGGGCTCCCTTTTCCTAAGGACTGGGGCAGCCCCAGGCCTGGGGCTCCCAAAGCCTAAGGGCTGGGGCGCCACAGGCCTGGGGCTCCCTAAGCCTAAGGACTGGGGCGCCCCAGGACTGGTGTCCCAAATCCTAAGAGCTGGGGCGCCCCAGGCCTTGGGCTCCCAAAGCATATGGGGTGGGTCGCCCCAGGCCCTGGGGCTCCCTAAGCTTAAGGGCTGGGGCGTCCAAAACCTGGGGCTCCCTAAGCCTAAAAGTTTTATCGCCCCACCTGGGGCTCCCTAAGCCTTAGTGCTGGGGTGCCCCTGGCCTGGGGCTCCCTAAGCCTAAGTGCTGGGGCGCCCTAGGTCTGTGGCTCCCTTTTCCTAAGGACTGGGGCACCGCAGGCCTGGGGCTCCCAAATACTAAGGGCTGGGGTGCCCCAGGCCTTGGGCTCCCAAAGCCTAAGGGCTGGGGCGCCCAGGGCTGGGGCTCCCAAAGCCTAAGTGCTGGGGCGCCCCAAGCCTGGGACTCCCTAAGCCTAAGGGCTGGGGCACGCCAGGCCTTGGTCTACCAAAGCATAAGTGCTGGTGCGCGCAAGGCCTGGGGCTCCCTAAGCCTAAGGGCTGGGGCGCCCCAGGCCTGGGGCTCCTAAAGCATAAGGGCTGGGGAGCCCCGGGCCTGGGGCTTCCTATGCCTAAGGGCTGGGGCGCTCCAGGCGTAGGGTTCCCAAAGCCTAAGGGCTGTGGCTCCCAGGGCCTGGGGCTTCCTAAGCCTAAGGGCTGGGGCGCCCCAGGTCTGGGGCTCCTTAACCTAAGGGCTGTGGCGCCCCAGGCATGGGGCTCCCTAAGCCTAAGTTCTGGGGCGCCCCAGGCCTGGTGCTCCCTAAGCCTAAGTGCTTGGCGCCCCAGGCCTGGGGCTCCCTAAGCCTAAGGGCTGGGGCGCCCCAGGCCCAGGCTCCCTAAGCCTAAGCGCTGGGGCGCCCTAGTCCTGGGGCTCCCTAAGCCTAAGGGCTGGGGCGCCACAGGCCTTGGGCTCCCAAAGCCTAAGGGCTGGGGCGTCCCAGGCCTGGGGCTCCCAAAGCCTAAGGGCTGGGGCGCCCCAGGTCTGGGGCTCCTTTAGCATTTGGGGTGGGTCGCCCCAGGCCCTGGGGCTCCCTAAACCTAAGTGCAGTGGAGCCCCAGGACTGGGGCTCCCTAAGCCTAAGTTCTGGAGCGCCCCAGGCGTGGTGCTCCCTAAGCCTAAGTGCTGGGGCGCCGTAGGCCTGTGGCTCCCTTTTCCTAAGGACTGGGGCACCCCAGGCCTTGGGCTCACAAAGCCTAAGGGTTTGGGGCCCACAGGCCTGAGGCTCCCTAAGGCTAAGGGCTGGGGCGCTCCAGGACTGGGGTCCCAAATTCTAAGGGCTGGGGCGCCCCAGGCCTTGGGCTCCCAAAGACTAGGGCTGGGGCGCCCAGGTCTGGGGCTCCCAAAGCCTAAGAACTGGGGCGCCCCAAGCCTGGGACTCCCTAAGCCTAAGGGCTGGGGCACCCCAGGCCTTGGGCTACCAAAGCATAAGTGCTGGTGCGCGCAATGCCTGGGGCTCCCTAAGCCTAAGGGCTGGGGCGCCCCAGGACTGGGGTCCCAAATTCTAAGGGCTGGGGCGCCCCAGGCCTTGGGCTCCCAAAGCCTAAGGGCTGGGGTGCCCAGGTCTGGGGCTCCCAAAGCCAAAGGGCTGGGGCGCCCCAAGCCTGGGACTCCCTAAGCCTATGGGCTGGGGCACCCCAGGCCTTGGGCTACCAAAGCATAAGTGCTGGGGCGCACAGGTCTGGGGCTTCCAAAGCCTAAGAACTGGGGCGCCCCAAGCCTGGGACTCCTTAAGCCTAAGGGCTGGGGCACCCCAGGCCTTGGGCTACCAAAGCATAAGTGCTGGTGCGCGCAATGCCTGGGGCTCCCTAAGCCTAAGGGCTGGGGAGCCCCGGGCCTGGGGCTTCCTATGCCTAAGGGCTGGGGCACTCCAGGCGTGGGGTTCCCAAAGCCTAAGGGCTGGGGCTCCCTGGGCCGGGGGCTTGCTAAGCCTAAGGCTGGGGCGCCACAAGCCTGGGGCTCCCTAATCCTAAGGGCTGGGGCGCCCCAGGCCTGGGGCTCCCTAAACCTAAATGCTGGGGTGCCCCAGTTCTGGGGCTCCTTAACCTAAGGGCTGTGGCGCCCCAGGCCTGGGGCTCCCAAAGCTAAGGGCTGGGGCGCCCAGGCCTGGGGCTCCATTTTCCTAAGGACTGGGGCAGCCCCAGGCCTGGGGCTCCCAAAGCCTAAGGGCTGGGGCACCACAGGCCTGGGGCTCACTAAGCCTAAGGACTGGAGGCCACAGGACTGGGGTCCCAAATCCTAAGAGCTGGGGCGCCCCAGGCCTTGGGCACCCAATGCAGAAGTGCTGGTGCGCCCCAGGCCTGGGGCTCCCAAAGCCTAAGAGCTGGGGCGCCCCAAGCCTGGGACACACTAAGCCTAAGGGCTGGGGCGCCCCAGGCCTTGGGTTCCCAAAGCCTAAGTGCTGGGGCACCCCAGGCCTGGGGCTCCCTAAACTTAAGGGCTGGGGCACCCCAGGCTTGGGGCTCTCATAGCCTAAGGGCTAGGGCGCCCCGGGCCTTGGGCTTCCTATGCCTAAGGGCTGGGGCATCCCAGGCGTGGGGCTCCCTAAGCGTAAGGACTAGGGCGCCCCAGTCCTGAGGCTCCTTAGCCTAAGAGCTGGGGCGCCCAGGCCTGGGGTCCCAAAGCCTAAAGGCTGGTGGCCCCAGGGCTGGGGCTCCCTAAGCCTAAGGGCTCGGGCGCCCCAGGCCTGGGGCTCCCTAAGGCTAAGGGCTTTGGCGCCCCAGGCCTGGGGCTCCCTAAGCATATGGATGGGCCCCCCAGGCCTGGACTTCCCTAAGCCTAAGTTCTGAGGCGCCCAAAGCCAGGTGCTCCCTAAGCCTAACCGCTGGGGCGCCCCAGCCCTGGGACTCCCTAAGCCTATGGGATGGGTCGCCACAGGCCTTGGGCTCTCTAAGACTAAGTGCTTGGCGCCCCAGGCCTGGGGCTCCCTAAGCCTAAGTTCTGGGGCGCCCCAGGCCAGGTGCTCCCTAAGCCTAAGGACTGGGGCGCCCCAGGCCTAGGGCTCCCTAAGACTAAGGGCTGGGGCGCCCCAGGCCTAAGGCTCCCTAAGACTAAGGGCTGGTGCGCCCCAGGCCCGGGCTCCCTAAGACTAAGCGCTGGGGCGCCCCAGTCCTGGGGCTCCCTAAGCCTAAGGGCTGGGGCGCCACAGGTCTGGGGCTCCCAAAGCCTAAGGGCTAGGGCGTCCCAGGCCTGGGGCTCTCAAAGCCTAAGGGCTAGGGCGCCCCAGGTCTGGGGCTCCCTAAGCATATGGGGTGGGTAGCCCCAGGCCCTGGGGCTCCCTAAACCTAAGTACAGGGGAGCCCCAAGACTGGGGCTCCCTAAGCCTAAATTCTGGGGCGCCCCAGGCGAGGTGCTCCCTAAGCCTAAGTGCTGGGGCGCCCTAGGCCTGTGGCTCCCTTTTCCTAAGGACTGGGGCACCCCAGGCCTGGGGCTACCAAAGCCTAAGGGTTTGGGGCGCCACAGGCCTGGGGTCCCTAAGCCTAAGGGCTGGGGCGCCCCAGGACTGGGGTCCCAAATACTAAGGGCTGGGGCGCCCCAGGCCTTGGGCTCCCAAACCCTAAGGGCTGGGGCGCCCAGGTCTGGGGCTCCCAAAGCCTAAGGGCTGGGGCTACCCAAGCCTGGGACTCCCTAAGCCTAAGGGCTGGGGCACGCCAGGCCTTGGGCTACCAAAGCATAAGTGCTGGTGCGCGCAAGGCCTGGGGCTCCCTAAGCCTAAGGGCTGGGGCGCCCCAGGCCTGGGGCTCCTAAAGCATAAGGGCTGGGGAGCCCCGGGCCTCGGGTTTCCTATCCCTAAGGGCTGGGGCACTCCTGGCGTGGGGTTCCCAAAGCCTAAGGGCTGGGGCTCACAGGGCCTGGGGCTTCCTAAGCCTAAGGGCTGGGGCGCCCCAATTCTGGGGCTCCTTAACCTAAGGGCTGTGGCGCCCCAGGCCTGGGGTTCCCAAGGCCTAAGGGCTGGGGCGCACCAGACCTGGGGCTCCCAAAGCCTAAGGGCTTGGGCACCGCAGTCCTGGGGCCCCCAAAGCTAGGGCCTGGGGCGCCCAGGCCTGGGGCTCCATAAGCCTAAGGACTGGGGCGCCCCAGCACTGGGGTCCCAAATCCTAAGAGCTGGGGCGCCCCAGGCCTTGGCTCCCAAAGCCGAAGGGCTGGGGCGCCCCAGGCTTGGCGCTCCCAAAGCCTTAGGGCTGGGGCGCACAAGGCCTGGCGCTCCAAAAGCCTAAGGGCTGGGGCGACACAAGCCTGGGACTCACTAAGCCTAAGGGCTGGGGCGCCCCAGGCCTTGGGTTCCCAAAGCCTAAGTGCTGGGGCACCCCAGTGGGGGGCTTCCTAAGCATAAGGGCTGGGGCGCCCCGGGCCTGGGGCTTCCTATGCCTAAGGGCTGGGGCGCCCCAGGCCTGGGGCTCCCTAAGCGTAAGGACTGTGGCGCCCCAGTCCTGGGGCTCCTTAGCCTTAGAGCTTGGGCGCCCAGGCCTGGGGGCCCAAAGCCTAAAGGCTGGTGGCCTCAGGCCTGGGGCTCCCTAAGCCTAAGAACAGGGGCGCCCCAGGCCTGGGGCTCCCGAAGCATATGGATGTGTGCCCCCAGGCCTGGACGTCCCTAAGCCTAAGTTCTGTGGCACCCCCGGCCAGGTGCTCCCTAAGCCTAAGGGCTGGGGTGCCCCAGGCCTAGGGCTCCCTAAGCCTAAGGCCTGGGGCGCCCCAGGGCCGGGCTCCCTAAGCCTAAGCGCTGGGGCACCCCACGCCTGGGGCTCCCTTTTCTTAAGGACTGGGGCACCCCAGGCCTGGGGCTCCCAAAGCCAAAGGGCTGGGGCGCCCCAGGCCTGGTGCACCCAAAGACAAAGGGCTGGGTGCCCCAGCCATGGGGCTCCCTAAGCTTAAGGGCTGGGGCGTCCAAAACCTGGGGCTCCCTAAGCCTAAAAGTTTTATCGCCCCACCTGGGGCTCCCTAAGCCTTAGTGCTGGGGTGCCCCTGGCCTGGGGCTCCCTAAGCCTAAGTGCTGGGGCGCCCTAGGTCTGTGGCTCCCTTTTCCTAAGGACTGGGGCACCGCAGGCCTGGGGCTCCCAAATACTAAGGGCTGGGGTGCCCCAGGCCTTGGGCTCCCAAAGCCTAAGGGCTGGGGCGCCCAGGGCTGGGCCTCCCAAAGCCTAAGTGCTGGGGCGCCCCAAGCCTGGGACTCCCTAAGCCTAAGGGCTGGGGCACGCCAGGCCTTGGTCTACCAAAGCATAAGTGCTGGTGCGCGCAAGGCCTGGGGCTCCCTAAGCCTAAGGGCTGGGGCGCCCCAGGCCTGGGGCTCCTAAAGCATAAGGGCTGGGGAGCCCCGGGCCTGGGGCTTCCTATGCCTAAGGGCTGGGGCGCTCCAGGCGTAGGGTTCCCAAAGCCTAAGGGCTGTGGCTCCCAGGGCCTGGGGCTTCCTAAGCCTAAGGGCTGGGGCGCCCCAGTTCTGGGGCTCCTTAACCTAAGGGCTATGGCGCCCCAGGCATGGGGCTCCAAGGCCTAAGGGCTGGGGCGCACCAGACCTGGGGCTCCCAAAGAATAAGGGCTTGGGTGCCGCAGTCCTGGGGCCCCCAAAGCTAAGGGTTGGGGTGCCCAGGCCTGGGGCTCCCTAAGCATATGGATGGGTCCCCACAGGCCTGGACCTCCCTAAGCCTATGTTCTGTGGCGCCCCCGGCCAGGTGCTCCCTTAGCCTAAGGGCTGGGGCGCCTCAGTCCTGGGGCACCCAAAGCCTTAGGGCTGGGGCGCCCCAGGCCTGGGGCTCCCTTTTCCTAAGGACTGGGGCACCCCAGGCCTGGGGCTCCCAAAGCCAAAGGGCTGGGGCGTCCCAGGCCTGGTGCTCCCAAAGCTAAAGGGCTGGGGCGCCCCAGCCATGGGGCTCCCTAAGCTTAAGGCCTGGGGCGCCCAAAGCCTGGATCTCCCTAAGCCTAAAGGTTTTATCGCCCCACCTGGGGCTCCCTAAGCCTAAGTGCTGGGGCGCCCTTGGTCTATGGCTCCCTTTTCCTAAGAACTGGGGCACCCCAGGCCTGGGGCTCCCAAAGCCTAAGGGTTTGGGGCGCCACAGGCCTGGGGCTCCCGAAGCCTAAGGGCTGGGACGCCCCAGGACTGGGGTCCCAAATCCTAAGGGCTTGGGCGCCCCAGGCCTTGGGCTCCCAAAGTCCAAGGGCTGGGGCGCCCCGGTCTAGGGCTCCCAAAGCCTAAGGGCTGGGGCGCTGCAAGCCTGGGACTCCCTAAGCCTAAGGGCTGGGGCACCCCAGGCCTTGGGCTACCAAAGCATAAGTGCTGGTGCGCGCAAGGCCTGGGGCTCCCTAAGCCTAAGGGCTGGGGCGCCCCAAGCCTGGGGCTCCTAAAGCATAAGGGCTGGGAAGCCCCGGGCCTGGGGCTTTCTATGCCTAAGGGCTGGGGCGCTCCAGGCGTGGGGTTCCCAAAGCCTAAGGGCTGGGCCTCCCCGGGCCTGGGGCTTCCTAAACCTAAGGGCTGGGGCACCCCAAGCCTGGGGCTCCCTAATCTTAAGGGCTGGGGCGCCCAGGCCTGGGGCTCCCTTTTCCTAAGGACTGGGGCAGCCCCAGTCCTGGGGCTCCCTAAGCCTAAGGGCTGGGGCGCCACAGGCCTGGGGCTCCCTAAGCGTAAGGACTGGGGCGCCCCAGGACTGGGGTCCCAAATCCTAAGAGCTGGGGCGCCCCAGGCCATGGGCTCCCAAAGCATATGGGGTGGGTCGCCCCAGGCCCTGGGGCTCCCTAAACCTAAGTACAGGGGAGCCCCAAGACTGGGGCTCCCTAAGCCTAAATTCTGGGGCGCCCCAGGCAAGGTGCTCCCTAAGCCTAAGTGCTGGGGCGCCCTAGGCCTGTGGCTCCCTTTTCCTTAGGACTGGGGCACCCCAGGCCTGGGGCTCCCAAAGCCTAAGGGTTTGGGGCGCCACAGGCCTGGGGCTCCATAAGCCGAAGGGCTGGGGCACCCTATGCCTTGGGCTCCCAAAGCCTAAGGTCTGGGGCGCCCCATGCCTGTGACTCCCTAAGCCTAAGGGCTGGGGCGCCACAGGCCTGGGGTCCCAAAGCCTAAGGGCTGGTGCGCCCCGGGCCTGGGGCTTCCTAAGCCTAACGGCTGGGGCGCCC
Organism: Tenrec ecaudatus; assembly: GCF_050624435.1. Taxonomy (NCBI): domain Eukaryota; kingdom Metazoa; phylum Chordata; class Mammalia; order Afrosoricida; family Tenrecidae; genus Tenrec; species Tenrec ecaudatus. The sequence goes on along the minus strand of NW_027459301.1, from coordinate 1,623 downwards.
CAGGCCTGGGGCTCCCTAAACCTAAAAGCTGGGGCGCCCCAGGTCTGGGGTCCCAATGCTTAAGGGTTGGTGCGCCCAAGGCCTGGGGCTCCCTAAGCCTAAAGATTGGGGCTCCCTAGGCTGGGGCTCCAAAAGCCTAAGGGCTGGGCCGTCCCAGGCCTGGGGCTCCCTAAGCCTAAGGGCTTGGGCGCCGCAAACCTGGTGCTCCCTAATCCTAATGTTGGGGCACACCAGAACTGGGGTTCCCTAAGCCGAAGTGCTGCGGCGCCCCTGGCCAGTTTCTCCCTAAGCCTAAGGGCTGGGGCGCCCCAGGCATGAGGCTCCCTAAGCCTAAGGGTTGGGAGCCCTAGGCCTGCGGCTCTCTGACTCTAAGGTCTTGGGCGCCCAAGGCCTGGGGCTCCCTAAGCCTAGGTCCTAGGGCGCCCCAGGCCTGGGGCTCCCTTAGCCTAAGGGCTAGGGCGTCCCAGGCCGGGTATCCCAAACCTACGGGTTGGGGCGCCCCAGGCCTGGGGCACCCTAAGCCTAAGTGCTTGGCGCCCCAGGCCTGGGGCTCCCTAAGCGCAAGGGCTGGGGCGCCCCAGGCCCGGGCTCCCTAAGCCTAAGCGCTGGGGCGCCCCAGTCCTGGGGCTCCCTAAGCCTAAGGGCTGGGGCGCCACAGGCCTTGGGCTCCCAAAGCCTAAGGGCTGGGGCGTCCCAGGCCTGGGGCTCCCAAAGCCTAAGGGCTGGGGCGCCCCAGGTCTGGGGCTCCCTTAGCATATGGGGTGGGTCGCCCTAGGCCCTGGGGCTCCCTAAACCTAAGTGCAGTGGAGCCCCAGGACTGGGGCTCCCTAAGCCTAAGTTCTGGGGCGCCCCAGGCGAGGTGCTTCCTAAGCCTAAGTGCTGGGGCGCCATAGGCCTGTGGCTCCCTTTTCCTAAGGACTGGGGCACCCCAGGCCTTGGGCTCCCAAAGCCTAAGGGTTTGGGGCCCACAGGCCTGAGGCTCCCTAAGGCTAAGGGCTGGGGCGCCCCAGGACTGGGGTCCCAAATTCTAAGGGCTGGGGCGCCCCAGGCCTTGGGCTCCCAAAGCCTAAGGGCTGGGGCGTCCCAGGCCTGGGGCTCCCAAAGCCTAAGGGCTGGGGCGCCCCAGGTCTGGGGCTCCCTTAGCATATGGGGTGGGTCGCCCTAGGCCCTGGGGCTCCCTAAACCTAAGTGCAGTGGAGCCCCAGGACTGGGGCTCCCTAAGCCTAAGTTCTGGGGCGCCCCAGGCGAGGTGCTTCCTAAGCCTAAGTGCTGGGGCGCCATAGGCCTGTGGCTCCCTTTTCCTAAGGACTGGGGCACCCCAGGCCTTGGGCTCCCAAAGCCTAAGGGTTTGGGGCCCACAGGCCTGAGGCTCCCTAAGGCTAAGGGCTGGGGCGCCCCAGGACTGGGGTCCCAAATTCTAAGGGCTGGGGCGCCCCAGGCCTTGGGCTCCCAAAGCCTAAGGGCTGGGGTGCACAGGTCTGGGGCTCCCAAAGCCAAAGGGCTGGGTCGCCCCAAGCCTGGGACTCCCTAAGCCTATGGCTGGGGCACCCCAGGCCTTGGGTTACCAAAGCATAAGTGCTGGTGCGCACAATGCCTGGGGCTCCCTAAGCCTAAGGGCTGGGG